>NW_026261589.1:762196-886091 GCF_900747795.2 Erpetoichthys calabaricus | reverse complement strand
TGAAGGGAGATATGTGATTGTCAAGGTAATTTATTTAACTGTAAAGTGATTTTGATAAATGTTTATGCACACAATGTGGATGATAGGAACTTCAACCAAATGTATTTACATCATTCCCAAAGTGAACACTCATAAAATTATAATGGCTGGGAATTTTAATTGTGTTTTAAGTCCAGACCTAGATAGGTCTCCTGCCACAGGGGCGATAACATCTAACACTGAAAGACAATTACACAGTTTATAACTGACCACAACTTATCAAGACCCCTGGAGATTTCTAAACCCAATCTCAAGAACATATTCCTTCTACTCACCAGTGCATCATTGCTACTCAAGAATGTATTATTTTTTTTGTAGATAACCATTTCTTGCCTACGATCAAATCCTGCAAGTACGATGCTATTGTTATTTCTGACCATGCCCATCATCTTGGAGCTCAAATCATTATGACCCACATACTCATCTCACAGATGGTTCTCAATCCACTTTTATTAGCAGTGTTGTACGTGGTGAACTGTGTGTTGGTGAAGGATTATTTGCTGTTAACTTTCACTAAATATTTTTAAAATGAACTTTTGGACAGAGATTTCTTTCAGCACATGTTTTTCCAGTGCTTGATCTCGCCTTATACTTCGGTGGCTACAGACAAGTTAGAAAGTTTCATTAATGTTACAAACTATAATGGAAGAACAGAAAACTCCTAAACTTGTAAAAGTAAGTGAAATTTGTGTTTAATATTATTTGAAATCTCATCTAAGTTTAACTTAAAAAAGCACAAGACAACACTTTCAGGCCCATAACCCTGACCCTAAAATATACACTCATTTTTATTTTTCACTTACTTGTTTCAGATGACGTCTTAGGTGGTAATGGCTGACCTTCCTCAGTCCTAGGAGATGAAATTTCTTCAGTCCCTTTTGTGTCAGACTGTAATGATTCATATTTTACATTGATAGAAGACTCTGGAGATGAAGAGTGTCTGCTTTGAGAAGAGACTAACCCGGTCACTGCTCCATCTTGATGTCCATAATGAAGGTCATCTTCCTCGACACTCTCCACACTTCTATAGTTGTGTATCTCAGTGCTGACACACTTCTCTTCATCTTCCTCTTTAAAACTCACTGACCCCAGTTCACGGTCCTCTTCCTTGATGTCCAGACTCTTCTGTTTGGGGTGGACACTCTCCCACTCACATTCCTCCTCCTTAACATTTATGGTCCTCTCCTCCATGATATTCATGTTGGCCTCACACGTCTCCTCTTTCACATCCATCTAAACATTACAGTAAATGGCAGATTTTTCTTTTTCTCTGTGGAAAGATCAGGATTCAATTCCATTAAAACTGCATCATTCAGAACTAAAGACATTTGAAGTTTATAAAATTCTCTCAGTTAAAGCTGATGTCTAGTCAGAGAGATCATAGCAAGGTGACAGGAACTCATCACTTTTCAAATCAAATGAGGTGTAAAGTGAGTTTGGGAATGAAAGGAAAGTCCAGAATGCTAGAAGAAGAAGGAGGCCATCTTGCACAGTTGTGTGTCAACAGTATTCACTACTCTGATTAAACATTCAGTGCCATTGGGGTCCCAGAATTTTTTTATCTGTTAATCTTAAGGAAGGTTTATAAAAGTTAGGCCTGAGGATTATGTTAAGAAACGGGGCAAATGAAGGAGGAACTTAAATAATGGGTTTGGGGTTTGCAACCTTAGCGTGATGTCACATTGGACGACTTATCCAGCAACTTTAAGTCATACACATACATTATCAACAAAATAATAATGATAATAATAGAAAAATTGAAACGGTTTGCAGGTTTGTGCTAATGACTTATCTTTCCCTACTCTGTATTATTAATGCCAGTTGGCGAGTGCGTACACGAGTACTGTTGGTGTATTTGCTCACTTCAAGGTGACAAGTAGCCGCTCTTCAGGACTAATGCTGACTCACATATTGGTTGACTGGCGTGTCATATGGTGCTGTACCAGCATCAACAGGCAATCAAAACTCAAAACTGACATCTCACAGTATCTGAAGAACTTATGTGGAAGTTGAAGCACATCTTCACCAAAGCTTCCATTCTTCATACGCTGTGCAGTCAGAAGGTGAACACAATACCAGCAGTGGTGTTTTCTCAGGCTACGTCGCCATATCAGGAGGATTTTTAAATTAAATGTTCAGGTCTAATAAAGCCAACTGATCCATTTGTCACAAATCCAATGAATGATAAGCCTCAAATCCCACAGGCTAAAAACACTCTGGACTTCCTGATAACTGCAGGTAAACACACAAAACTACAATCTGGCCAACAGGGTGATGTTTACCAGAAGGAAACAAACGTGAATGTAACATCATATTGAAGTGAACTAAGCTCCTCTACAAAATACAACTTCAACGCCTCGGTCGCTCTGAGATTTGAATGCCCGTGTACACAGGGCCTTACCAAGATGGAAGCAGTTGGCGGTGTGGCCCTGTGAAGCTGATCACTTAATGTAACATACACAGTGTCTGACATCAATGAGCCTGTGACTCACTAAGATAAATTTAAACAGGTTTGATTTTGTTTTTAGTCTTAGAGACAGACTGTGTGTGCAGGAGAGAAGACAACCAGTGAATGTTCCCCTGAAGTAGAAGGCATAGAGTTAAGTGAAGAGCAGTAAGAAACATGCAGGTTTTGAACCTAACAAAAATAAGAGATGCTCCACTTTTCTCATGTCTCGTGTTTCAAATACCATAAGAAAAGGTAAAAATAAAATAAATGGCCGAGACTGCTGGACAGCCCCCGCTGTTAACCCTTTGTACACCACAGGCTTCATCAGGCAGCATGCTATTAGAAACAGCGGTGAGCACAACTCTGCTGAGTGGTCGTCATGTGATCACTAAATGTGACAAAGGCAGTGATTTTAATTTGTTTAAACTAATATGGTCAGGTGATGAGATCAGTGACTGCAGGTGGCAAATCTGATGTGCCAAAGGACATAAAGTCACGTAATGTGACACTGGCTTTAGACTGAAGTGTCACTGACGATGGTTACCTTTGATGTTTGATGGTAGGACAGACAAAGACCACTGCCTGCTAACTGACTAAAACCAATCAGAACATTGCTGCAGTCACCCTGTCACCTGTTGAGCCAATCAGAATGTTTCATTGCAGTTACACATTTTACAGAACCTCTTGTTCTCATTTTAAAGAGTTTGATTCTGTTGAAATGTGAATTTTCCTTCTGCCGAAGTGAACAGCTAATTGACCCAAATTGAGCCATCATGACATCCTTTATTGCACCACCATTACAGGGATGGACATTAATAGTGTGTAAAAGTTTAATTGTGGTTAAGAAGGCCATGCAATTTGCTTACTGTATTAGTTTAACTAATAACACATGAAATTAATTTAAATGGTGACATTGTGGGAACAAAGAACAGCTTTCCTTGGTTATCTCAATATTAGCTGCTCCATGAAACATCCATCCTTCCATTTCCTCTAACTGCGTATCCAGGGCAGGGTTGCAAAGCAGTTGGCGCCTATCCCAGCAATCATTGGGTGCAAGGCAGGAACAACACCTGGAGAGGGCGCTGGTCAGTCCCAGGGTGGACACACATGCACACGTATACCACAGGACCAATTTAGCATTGCCAGTCCAGTTAATCTGCATGTCTCTGAAGAGGAAGAAACACACGGACACAGGGAGCACACGCAAACTCCACTCAGGGGCCAGAAAACATCTGAAAAACATTTTTCTGATAGAGGAAGTCGACATCCTGCTGTTTTCAAGAAGAAGAAAAAGAATGTGTTCACCGCATAGCCAATTCCATAAGTCACGTCCACCAAGGATTTCTGCATAAAGCACAGCATTTAAAACACAAGTCATTAACATTGAGACTCCTATGGATGGATGAACAGATGGATGGATCTTTATTAGTGCAAAGGGGAAATTCAACTTTATAAAGGAGGCTCAAGAATATTACAACTTACAACTACGTCCCTAAAGCAAAGGCAAAACTTACAAAAATGGAGAAAAGCCTTCTGAATAAAAGATTAAAGAGCAGTCACAGCGTGGCTTTATAAAGGCGTATTGTCTTTGGTGTAAGGAGCCCCAGTAGTGTTTCTTTAACACACGTCTGCTGAATAATTCATTGGCTGAACGTCTTCAGTTTTAGTGCGTCAGGAGAGGATATGCAACATTGTTCATAATGGCACTCAGTTTGGTTTTAATTCTCTCCTTTGCTACAAACTCCAGCAGGTCTGGGGGTGCGACACATAGCTGAGCCTGCCATCTTAATCAGCTGGTAGGTCCGGTGGGCCTCTCTTGTAGTGACGTTACCAGCCCAGCACACCACAGCATAGACAATCATACTGGTCATCAGAGAGTTGTAGAACATGTAGAGGACGTCACTGGTGTGTGTGTTTGTGTGCAGCACACAAGTAAACTCAATGATAGGACATCAGATAACAAGTACATTGAATGAACGTGTAGCATATGAATGAAGATGATGAACAGCGAAATAAAATACAGTGATAGAGAAACAGTTGGACAGGAGAGGCCATGACAGTGACGCATGTCATTCGATCACTGGACTGATCTGTAATTTATAAAGCATTGGTGCTACGTGTGCATTGAATTTGTCATGGGGTGAACTTCAGAAGTGTGAGTGTCTGATATGACACTTGTGTCTCCTGAGCTCGTTACTGAGTGACGTTGTGCTGCTCTGCTTGTTAATCAGTCAGTTTGGTCACAGGAGGACACACAGGGGAAATCTGGAGCTGAGGAGCCATTTGTGATGACAATCTTTATTAAAGTGTGCTTGTCAGGAGGTGACCACCTTACTGGACCAAAGACCCCACGTGTAGTGACTGAGACAGGCAGGCCATGTGGACATTTAAGTTGGTTGTGGTGTTTAAATGGATTCTATGGTCTTGGTTTTACTTTGTATTAGTGGAGGAGTCTGGCAGATTGGGATTAAATACTGATGCACTGTGTAAGAGAGGACAGAGCCGGTTATACTTCTTTAGAAGGCTGGTGTCCTTCAACATCTGCAATAAGATGCTGCAGATGTTCTATCACACAGTTGTGGTGAGCGGCCTCTTCTATGCGGTGGTATGCTGGGGAGGCAGCATAAAGAAGAGGGACGCCTCACGACTGGACAAACTGGTGAGGAAGGCAGGCTCTATTGTAGGCACAGAGCTGGACAGTTTGACATCTGTGGAGGAGCGACGGGCGCTGAGCAGGCTCCTGTCAATTATGGAGAATCCACTGCACCCACTGAACAGGATCATCTCCAGACAGAGGAGCAGCTTCAGCAACAGACTGCTGTCACCATCCTGCTCCACTGACAGACTGAGGAGATCGTTCCTCCATCACACTATGTGACTCTTCAGTTCCATCTGGGGGGGAGTAAACGTTAACATTATACAAAGTTATTGTCTGTTAAACCTGGAATTTTATCACTCTTTAATTTAATATTGTTTATTATTAATATGCTGCTCCTGTAGTATGTGAATTTAATAAAGTATCTATCTATCTATCTATCTATCTATCTATCTATCTATCTATCTATCTATCTATCTATCTATCTATCTATCTATCTATCTATCTATCTATCTATCTATCTATCTATCTATCTATCTATCTATCTAAAGCTGCTGCCTTCATCTTTTTAACAAATATCAGAGTGGCAAATCTTAGCCCTGCTTGAAATTCAATCCAAAGTGATTTTTGTCAGACAGTGACAGGTGGTCTGTTTATTCTCAGCGGTGGCTTTTTCCAGCCTTGGTTTTCTTATGTTTTAAATTATTTACTGGCTTTTAAACATGTGTGTCTGGTCAGCTGGGGTGACGTTCAGAGTTTAGTTTCAATCAGCACCATTTTCTTGTCCACTTATATTACATGAGCTTTTGGTTTGTGGTGGGGGTCTGCAGGGTTTTTACTGGTGGATTTCTGTGTGCTTTTTAATTTGTAATTCACCTCACAATACATTTTCATATTTTCCTTGAAGTATTTCTATTGAGTTATCTTTATTAGTGATGCATAGTTTTGACATGAAGTTTGACTCACCTTGTACTTTGTTTGACTTGTAAACCCACCCATAGTAACGCTGATCAGGTGGGCGTTCAGGCTTTAATATGACATTTTAAACCAATTCTTAGCAATAAAAGAGCTGGTGATACGAGTCCATTTTTTAATTTGGGAATCCCCCGGGCCTGAACTAAGCTGGTATGGGGTAGTGCAGTCCTAATAAAATTAGAGATGTGTGAGGATGAGACATTTAATACAGGAACAGAGAAAAAGCAAATCAAACAGTGAGAACATGAGGGGCCATGATATGAACAGCGGAGCTCCAGCTTTGGTGTGCTGCTCACCCTGTGGACTGTCAGTCAATTTAAAAGCTACACACACAGGCAGGTTTTCATCGATGTTTCCGATTCTAAACTTTTGATTAAATATCAATGTTCACATTAAAAGTATAGAAATTACACATTTTCAATAATATTCAAGTTTATTAGAAATTATTTTTAAAAAGCACTAGGGGGTTCTGACCCCTGCTCTCTTCTCTCACCAACCCAAGGCTGCATTTCACGCCATTGTGAAGAGAGGGCCTGAACGCACACTAAAGAGATGCATCTGATCCTCTGAAACTCCTCTCAAATGTTCCTACATTGGGAAACAAGTAACAGTTGTTTTTCTTACTTCCTCTTTGCTCAATCAGCTAGTAGCTTGCTACTGCTTTCGTTCCACATGATCGTCATTTAGAGGTGGCACTTTGAATGTTTAAAAGCCTGTACAGCACCTGTCAAAAGTTGTAAGTATGACGTGATGTGCCTCTCTCGCAGGATGTGAAAGGGTCTCTCTTCAAAAGATCTCGTCTCGTCAAAAGAAAGCGTGGTGTTGTTTGGAGTTATTTTACTACACTGAGAAATAATGAAGCAAAATGTGATATGTGTCAGACGGCAGTACGTTATTAAGGCAACACCACAAACCTGGTAGAACACATGAAGGTCAGACACATTGCTGACTCGAGGAAATCAGAAGACAGCACAGACACTGGTACAGGTGCCAAAGGGCCGTAGTCGACTCTTAAAGAAGCCTTCAATAAAGGCAGGCAGTACCCAGGAACGTCAGTACTGTAAACTGATGTGAGAGTCTTGTAACTGTTAGAATAGACAGAAAACAATGTCTCTTTTAGTGAGGAGTATTTTACAGTTATAGCTTGATGAACTGACATACTCAGAACACATTTTCAAACTTTCTATATTTATTATTATCATTGTGTAAAAAAAAAAAAAAAAAGTATTTCTCGATATTAGCTTTATTTCACTCGGGCTGTAAAAACAGAGCAGTCCCGAGTGTTTTCCCAGCAACACCTGCAGGTGTGCCCAGTAATAATGGCATCTCTAGTTGTTCACAGCCCAAGTGTTGCCCGCTCTCGCCAGTGATATGAGCAGTGATGTTGAGGAGCCTCTCATCAGCAGTGATGATGAAGCGACTCTGTCTTCAGGCAGTGCAACTGAAACGGACAGTGAAACCGAAAGAGATTCTGTGACGCTTGCTTGGTATTTGTGTCATTATCATACTTTTTACACTTCACACCGTGTACTTTGTATTTTGTACGTTTTACAGTAAAAATAAAAATGTCATTTTTTGAGCCAGCAAGCTTTTTACATATTTTTCGAGAAAAAATGTAACAATAATGCTTGTTGTTCTTCCAGAGATCGTTTACAGGAACTGAACACATTTAATAATTTCTGTTAATAAACAAGTAAACAAGTCTGGTCTTTGGCACTATATGTAATAGTCTACTAATGCAAAGTATTTTAAAATGTGACTTTTTGACGTCCACACTCACTGTAAGTTTTTATAGAAGAGTAAACATTCTTACAAGATGACACTCTGGCTGTATCAGTATCGGTATCAACATCGCCAATGCTGGCCTCAGTATCACCTGGTATCGGATCAAAAGGAAAACCAACAGCATCAGCCATCACTAGTTTTTAGGTGTAAATACTGAAGAGCAGGTTTTCAATTTGAATAATGAATGTTGGCTACCAATAATCAAGAGCTGTGAAAACGTATTTACAGACAAAGAGATAATGAATAGCGGAGGACAGGCCAGTGTACGGAGTGACAATCAACCCGTCTTTATTTTGGATGGCTTTGTCAACAGCAGTGTAGGACAGACTGACATTACCATTTTTAACACAGCTAGAACACAAGTCCTGTTTTAAAATGCTGCTGCCAGACACTCGTATTGCCAGCTAAAAACACTCAGTTTCCATGGCCGGGCCCCTCGCCTGAATGCAGCCTTCATGCCTTACCTGATAAGACAATCGATACAAGACCATGTTAACATGCAGGGATGTCTCTCAGAGCCACAAGATGGACACTCAAGTTCAAACAAAGGACCATAAATCAAGGAGGAGTAACACTGATTGACAAAACTTTGCACCAGTGGTCAGTCAAGAGGATGGACTTATGCAAACTCAAGAAACCAACGGCAAGACCTCTACTCCTTCATTTAAAAACCCTTATAAGACACAGATCATTTCATCAAGCTTACAGCTCTCAGCCTGACTATAACTTTGGCTGTCCATAGCTTACAGGGTTTGGCCATAACAGACATTGGAGCATCCGCTTTACTCCGAGGGGCAACTGTGCTCAATTGGAAAGGTGGAAGACTTGTCTGCACTGGAGTTGGATGAGGGTGACATGAGCCTAAACCTTACTGAAGAATAGCTAGAGCTCAAGCTGAGATGGTATCTTAAAGGCCACACGTTCATCTTGCATGATATGGCAAATAACTAATCGACAATTTTTTAAAAGACGTGACGTTGGTAGCAACAAGAGGACCGACATGGAGTGTTGAACCCCAAAAGAAACTGCAGAAGGGGTGACCACAACAGAAAAGGAGACAAGCTCCTAAAACAAAGATCTTTCTACATGTTTGGAGGAAGCCAACCAATAAAGCAAAAAGCCTCACTCACGTCAAATTATAAGTACACCTGCTTTGATTTTGAGAACTATAAAGTGTGATTTAGTAGATAGGACAGAGCAGCTAATGTATTATGGTACTGGTGTCACTAAAACTGAAGGTAATCACCTTGTGAAGGATCATTTCTTTCTGTTAAAAGCGTCTCCCTAAACTGCAGAGCCGCATCTCACTGTAGCAGACACAAACTGCAGGAATTCATAAGTTATGTGCCATCATCTACAGGAGAGGAAAAGTTCAGCTAAGCTAATGTAGTTTAATGTTTTGTGTCTGTGATTATCTGTTATCTAATATCATTATCTATATTTGCATATATCCATCTTCTATTATCATTATGCTATAAATAAATTGTATTATTTTGTTTATTGCAGCAAGTGTGTTTGTGTTATTTGTGTAAATCGTCTATTACTGCAGCAAACAACAACAGAGACAGTGAGGGGGTTTAATGTTGAATTTCACTGATTTATGGCCATCATTCATAACTTGTACAGATCTCTTCATATTTCAGGTTTCCCAGCTAGAAAGTGAAACAGAGAGGCCTCACTAAACTCACATTAATTTGGTGTCCCTCTGTGGCCGTGTTGTTAATTATTTTAATTAATTACCAGAATTACCAAAGACAAGACTGATAATTCACTGAGTGCTCAATTCACATTTCCTACAGCAGACAACATCAAAAGGCGCTTTACAGAAATTACAAACCAGGAAGAAGAACTGAACTGCTCAGTGGCACAGAGTCAACACAGCAAATACAGGAAACACAATGGTGTCCACCTCATGAACTTAAACTGCTAGCATTCAAGGAGTTTCACAGTCCAAGTATGCAGACGACATTTTGAATAATTTAGGGCTTGCACATCTTTAAGCCAATACGGCTCACCTAGTACTCCATGGGGGTTTACTGCCACTGTAATGGAGCCTGATGTCCCCCCTGAGTAATCAGATATGTGATTTAGTGAACTGACGGCAGCCTGCGTTTAACTGAGCTGCTCAACACAAATGTTAAGGGTGTGGGGGTCCTGATTTACCAGACAGTCTGACTGCAGAGAAAGACTTTGGAATAATAAAATCAACTCCATATTTCTGAATATTTTCCCTCCCTAATTTAAAGAGAAATACAATTTACACACTTAATAAACGTGTAATAACATATCCAGTTAGCCAGCAGTGTTGTGTAATTTTACTGATTGTACTCATCTCCTACCCTCCTAATTTAATTCTTTTCTAACATGAACTGATTCTGTCCACAGCCATAACATCAAGTGTGAGCTCACAGTTTGAAGACTCACTGAGAGTCACATATGACAGAGACGTTAGGCGTCAGCAGAGGGTTCACAAACTAAACGGTCTGAACAAAGGGGGCTTGATGACGGGGGGCAGCAGCTAAATGGTACAAGTCTTAATGAAGATTAACAAGCTTCACATTCAAATCTCTACAACTGAACTTTATTACCTTTTCCAGCATCTCGAAACAACAAGTTTCAGGTTTATCAGCTTCATCTTTGGGAAGTACACGTTTCACACAAACACACATTAAGATAAATAGTTTAGTAATTAACACAGAAATAACCTCGTATTAAACAGCAGCACCTCCCATATTGTGACCTTGGCACAGTGAAGGCCTTGTGTGCCTCAGTCTTCCTCAGAGCTCCACTGTCTGGAGGTTTGTGCTCCAGACAGACCAGTTTGCTATTGGATAACCAAAAGGGGAGGGGCCAGACTAAGAACAGCCCATTATTGACCCTCATGAATATTCTAATTTAATGAAAGTGGGTCTGACCCAGAAGACGGATGCCAGTCCTGACAGTTCAACTAAGAGTGGCACAAAGGGGTGACCCACACAGGCTGGTTGGGCTCTGCATGATAAAGTCACATATAGTCATCACCAAATGGAACTTAACTTCCACCTCACCACCGTGTAACAGTAGAAAACAAACAAATAGAAGTCATCATGATATGGGAAGAAAACCAGAGTACCTGTGCAGGGCAGGAGCCAGCTATAGACCACCATAGGGTACACTCACATTCAAGTCCACAACCACACCAAGACAAGTTAGATTTGCCAGGCCACTAAACCTGAGCATCTTTAGAGAAGTGGAGAAAACAAGAATAAAAGAGCAGACATGGAAACTGCATAGAGACTTAAAAAACAGGCTGAGATTCAAATTCATTCTGACAGAACTGTAAGGCAGTAACACAAACCACAAATCTCTATTAACTTCTCTAATACTCACTAACAGACATTACTGGTTTGGCTTTAGCACTGAAACATGGGAGTTTGTCATATTTGATACAAGTTAAAAGAATTAAAAAAAGACAAACATCTAAGTGACCCTCCACGCAATGCATGTAACTCTCTGCTGTCTGCATTGGGTTTGACAGTTTGAGGCCGGGTGTGTAAATCCAGATACTGAGGACCAACATTTACCAGTTAAGAACATTCAGTTTACACTCCTAAGGGCAAGTCACGCCATGGCAGCCCTGCAGTTTTCTGTCACTAAATCTTAGTATTCGTTCTCAGCTCGTATTCCCCAAGTCGGCCATGGACTCCAGCTAAAGAGAAAAGCGAACAGAACAAAAACAGATCAGACGAGTAAAGCCCGAGGGACTCCGCACTGCTGTTTTAACGGCCGGCAGGTCACCAACTCCCCGATCGTCTTTGAAATGAACGCCGCGGAGAAGAAGGAGAACAGAAGGCAGAAATCAAAGCGCCATGCGTGTGGAATAAATACATGGAGAGGAATGAATAGGAGCCGGCGGTGTGTGCGGGTGACCTGAAAGAAAAATGGGACTCGGCCACGTGAAGTGAACCGCAGATACCAATGAACAGCAACGGCACGCGGGTGGTCATAAGGGGGTGTTTATATATATATATATATATATATATATATATATACCAATTCGTTATCTAGCCTTATCTGATAAAGATGTCAGACATAGCTATAAGGGGACGTAAATGTAGAACAATAAACGGACAGGGAAATCGGAAGAAAATTACAAACATACATACATACATACATACATACATACATACATACATACATACATACATACATACATACATACATACATACATAACGGGCTCTCCGGGCCTTCAGTTTGAATCCGCTCTAAGGCCTTTCATAACGGGTCCGCACTAATAACCCACGTCGACAAAGAAAATGAAGTATTTTACCTTGAATGGCCGATTATTTAAAAGACTGCAGGAGACACCGGTGAATCTCAAAATAGAAAAAATAAAAGCAGAAGTAAGGAAACTTCATCAATCCGTTATCCAACGAGACGACGATAAATAGCAGATGCGTTTTCTTTTGCTGAAGATAAGTTTCGGTTTCACAGAAAGTTTCCTCCCTAAGAAAGGGAAAATATCCAAGGAATGTTGCAGCTCAGAAGTGATGGCTAAACACCGCCATCTAGCGTTCAGAAGTTCTGCTCATGACGGTCCTTGTTCAGTTCGCTCCATCATCTCCACAGAGGCACCTCCTTCCTTATTCTTATGTCTCCAAGTTCCCTTCTGAACACGAGGCTGTGCCAGTCCGCTTCCATCTTATTCTATCGTTGGCAGCGTGTTGTTCTTCGCCCCACTGAAGGTGTAATTCTTTCAGGTCAGTTTCCACAGTCCTCCTTTTCCCAGGTGGTGTACAATTCAGGGCTACTTTCGGGATGCGTTTCAGGTCCATCCAGAGGACATGACAAAGCCATTTCATTCTATGGCGCCTGATCTCCGTCACCACACTATGCGAGTTGGTCTTCTTATATAACTCAACATCTGAGATCTTCTCTGCCCTGATAATATGGCAAATTCTGTGGAGTCAGTTATTGTTGAATACCTCAGTCTTCTTCGTGTCACTCTTGACGATACGCCAGCATTTTGTCCCGTACAGCAGCACAGACTTGACGTTGCTCTTGTCTGCTCTCATGTTTGTTCTGTGTATTGTGCGGATGTCCTCATCGGCACAGACAGTAAGTGTTGTAAACCAAAACTGACAGAAACGACAGCATCTCATCATCTCAAACCGGGTGAGGGCGGCGGACGAGCAAGTAGCTCAGCCCTGACTTCTCAGACACCACAGATGTCAGCTCTTGTTGGAAAATTCCCAAACGTTCCCAAGCCAGTCGAATATACGCACTGATAAAACGACTTTTGGGGTGCTTAATATAGTAGATATAAAATGAATAAAATGTACTTTCAGTAATTTACTTTTAATGCGAAATATGCAGTTTTGGGTAAAATTCATACTGCTACCCATTTTTTAACATTAAAAAATGCAGTTTATAAGATTATATTACATCTTATTTAAAATAGTTCATACAATATACTGTAGTAGAGTAATTAAACAAAACATCACGCAGAAATCAAGTTAAAGTTACTCGGAAACATAGCACTCGCCTGCGCATGCGCCTCACTCACTTGCTGGCACGTGAGGATGCAGGAGGACGTGTTAATGAAACTTCTAGAATACAGCGGTCTGTTTACCCGAATTGACATTAAACAGTTTGAATTTAAGGTAAGATTTATTTGCAAGCCTAAAGGAATATGGGCTTGAGTTCGTTTACAGTTCCCAATGTATAAATGAGTAAATGCTGTCTGTTTTCGCCCGAAGTCAGTTTCCCCCGCCGTTATAAATTCATTTTAGGTAAAGTAAACAGCGTGGAGGACATCAGGAGTCTGTCAGTTTATTTAACTGGGGAGTCGAAGCTTTGGCTTTATTGTAAATGAATCTCGAGTCCCCAAATCAAAGTTCTTGCAAGCACAACGTTATTAATACTTGGCATGATTTCTTATTTATTGTCAAATGGATGTGAAAAATGAAATGTCGCCGGATTGTCTTTAAGCGTTTACGGCGTTCAAACATATACGTTTGTTAATCCTGACTTGTTCCCTAGCCCTGCGTTATTTAAAGTAGTGATGTGTGGTAGAAAACTCCATTGAGTCACAAAATCACAAAGCTGCGTAACATTATTTTACACATTAAGCCCATTGCATGCATCGAAAAACAAACGACTTATGTTTAAATAAACGCATCGCCGGTTTGGAGTTGTGTGTTCATGTGAGCCATGGCGGGGTGATGGGGCTTCGTAGCTCAGCATACTCGTTACATCGCGGTAGAGGATCAGCGATCACACTCGAATTATTAATAAGGAGGGCCATCCATTTGAAACATATGAGACAAAATAGAAAAAGGGGGACCCGCTCAGGACAGGACAGGTGCGCACTTGTGTGCTTGCATTTCTCCAAGTGGGAGGGCCTGTGCTCGTTTACGCACATTTCGTAATAAGAGACTTTTAATTATGTGTGTGTGTGTCCTGTCTGTCTGATGGCACGTGTCGTGATGCCAGGCGCATTTCTTGTTCCTGATCTCTTCTCTGACATGCGCGCCGCTTCGCGTTTTGATTTCACGCATGCTCCGTGCCTGATGTCGGTATGCCGGTCGGTAATGTGTATGTCATACAATACAGTTTACAATACAGTTTATTTTTGTATAGCCCAAAATCACACAGGAAGTGCCGCAATGGGCTTTAACAGGTTCTGCCTCTTGACATACCCCCAGCCTTGACTCTCTAAGAAAACAAGGAAAAACTCCCAAAAAAACATTGTAGGGAAAAAATGGAAGAAACCTTGGGAAAGGCAGTTCAAAGAGAGACCCCTTTCCAGGTAGGTTGGGCGTGCAGAGGGTGTCAAAAGAAGGGGGTCAATACAATACAATGCAGTACACAGAACAGAACAATTCTTCAATATAGTAAGAATTAAAAAATATAAAGTTTAGAAGTACAGAGCAGAATTTAACAGTAGATGATATATCCCATAATAAGATTTGGATTTGTGTAGAGTACTGGAGACCTCATCCTTCAAGCTGCCTCCCACATTTGGCCATTCCACGGCTGAAATAGCGCTGGGCCAGCCAACCCGATGAAAGGACCCTCTTCCCACGATTCCTGCGATCCTCCATCTGGGATGACTTTTCCTTAGGCAGGCAAAACACCTTGGCAGGTGGGCCGTGGCACCAAGTGCCACATTTGAGTACCGAGAAGAAAAACAGAATAAGTGAGGGTTATTTTACAATTATAACTGTCATGTTACTCATGTTTAAGTGCTAATGACTAACAACAGAGATGCAGTCTGTACAGCTAATCAGCAGCTCTAGTCAGGGTGTGCTAAACTGAAGTAGTGAGTCTTCAGCCGGGATTTAAAAGCTGAGACCGAAGGGGCATCTCTTATAGTAGCAGGCAGACCATTCCACAGTTTAGG
Organism: Erpetoichthys calabaricus; assembly: GCF_900747795.2. NCBI lineage: Eukaryota > Metazoa > Chordata > Cladistia > Polypteriformes > Polypteridae > Erpetoichthys > Erpetoichthys calabaricus. The sequence goes on along the minus strand of NW_026261589.1, from coordinate 870,862 downwards.
GGCCCTGTAACTAAAAGCTCGACCTCCCACTGTTATTTTATTAATCCTTGGAATCATAAGCAGACCTGCATCTTGAGATCTTAATGTGCGCTCAGGTTTGTAAGTCATGATAAGTTCAGACAAGTAACCGGACCTCGACCATTTAATGCTTTATATGTTAAAAGAAGGATTTTGAAATCTGTCCTAAACTTAACCGGGAGCCAGTGTAAGGATTTAAGAACTGGAGTTATGTGTTCATATTTTCTTGTTCTTGTAATAATTCTTTTGGATTAACTGGAGGCTGTATAAAGAACAGTTTGAACATCCAGTGAACACCGCATTGCAGTAGTCAATCCTACTAGAGATAAATGCATGAATTAGTTTCTCAGAATCTTGTTTATTTAAAAAGCGCCTTAATTTCCTAACATTTTTAAGATGGAAGAAACATGTTTTGGACAACTTTGTAATATGCGCTTTAAATGACATGCTAGAGTCAAAGATAACTCCTAGATTGTGGGCTGATTCAGTAAAATTGACTGGGATTCCCATTGAGTTAAATGATGACAAAATATTGTTGTGATCAGCGTCATTCCTCCAACAATTAACATCTCTGTTTTATCTGTATTTAAAGACAAGTAGTTCTCATTCATCCACTGCTTTAATTCGCGAACACAACTAATTAAAGACAACATCGGAGAAACTTCATTTGATTTAAATGAAAGGTATAACTGTGTGTCATCTGCATATGAGTGAAAATTAACATTATGTTTCCTAATGAGAGATCCCAGTGGAAGCATGTACAGTGAAAACAGTAAAGGTCCCAGTACTGAGCCCTGCGGGACACCATATTGAACTTCTGTGTATAATGATGGAGTCCTGTCAGCACATTTGCTGCTGAACCTGCACTCTTGAGTTATCGGTGTTTTAATTTAGTGAAGTGATGTCAACCTCGGCGTCTTAAACCTGACCTAAGGTTTCGTCATCGGCTTGTGGGGGTCACCTCTGAGGGGCTGTTCATCATGGATGATCTTTCCTGAGCGTGTGGCACTTTGGAATCTGTGCAGGGCACACCGACGGAAACTTGAGGACTGATTTCATACAAATTTTAGAAACGTTTTCTTCACTCTGTGGACCAGAGGAACATCGAATATGTGACCAAGTGGTGTGATGGACTGGAGGACGTGTAATAAAACACCAGCTGATACCCAAGACATTTAACAAACAGGCAGACAAACCATTAAAACCAGTGCACGATGCCCATTGTCTCTCTAGATCAGGGGTCTGCAACCTTCACTATCAAAAGAGCCATTTTGCCTTCTCTTCCTCCAAAGAAAAATAGTCTGGAACCGCAAAACATAACACAGCTTATAAACTTAAAAGTTTTAATCTTTTTTTTAGATTTTACATGTTACAACCACGGAATACAACAAACAGAAGTGCAGTGTGCATGTGTAGGCCTACTTTGAAATAAATTAAACTGAACTATGCAGGCCTATTTGAGTCCTTTCTATACCTGTGTAAAATTAAAATAAAAACTAGCCCACTTTAATATAAATAAAACATTTAGCTGTAGCTTAGCAGCTTTAAAAAAGTAAACATAAAATTCCATTTCAGTGTGCTCTCATCCTCTTCAGGTTTTCCTCTCAGCCAGCAATCAACTGAAGCACCTGAACATACAAAAAAACCGACATCAGCTCCGGGTCTGAAATGAATGTGTTTTTTTTTCTGAAAAATATTAGCCTATTAAATGCTATTGTTCTCACCTGTTTAATGTGACTTCTGTTTCTGAAGTTCGCTGCAGATCATCTCTATGTCAGGGCTGTGACTTTGACCTTCACACAGGACTGCAGGCTCTCATGTGTGAGGCGGGAGTGATATTTGGACTTTATGAAGTTAATGCTTGAGAAAACTTGCTCACATAAGTATGTTGAGCCAAAGATGGACAGGACTCCAAATGCATATTTTTTCATGTTCATATATGTTTCGGGAATGGCACTCCATGTGTCAAAAACAAGTTTGTCGGGTTTGGGGAGGTTTTCAATATCACTCCATTTGTGCTCTTTAGCGAGAGTAGCCTTCTGACGGGCGACTTCTTCAAGATTTGCTGTCAGGCATTTGAACTTGGACACCCATAAATCTTTATCCGCTATGTCGGCCAGTTCAATTTCTAGATCGGGCTTACTTACTCATGTGAATGCGGATGTGTTCAGCAGAGATGGGTAGATGTCCAGGGGTGTGAGAGGGAAGGAGAGAGTGTTTTTTTTCCTTTCTGAACTCACTGAATCTTTCTTTAAATGCAGATTGCATTGCAATAACTGTACGGTGGAAATAATCACAATTTATGTGATTGTTCACTTCTTTGAACTCTCTCAGGGAGGGGAAGTGAGAGAGCGTACCTTTCTGTACATCTCTGGCAAACACTGTCATCATGCGCTCAAACGGCAAAACATCCTCCAGCATCTGCAGGGCCGTGCTTCCCTTTCCTTGGAGATTTTTATTCAGCGTGTTTAAGTGACTTGTCATATCACCATGAAGTGCAACTTTACCAGCCAGTCGAGGTCTCCCAGTTCAGGATAGCTGAGGCCTTTGCTTTCCAAGAAGGTTCTCACATGCTCCAGACAGGTAGCGAAGCGTTTCAGCACCTCTCCCCTGGACAGCCACCGGACTCTGTTGTGCAGCAGGAGATCCGAATATGCGCTATCGACTTCTTCTAACAGTGAACAGAACTGTCGGAGGTTTAACCCGTTTGCAATTATTTTGTTCACTATCTTGATAACGAGGTTCATCACTTCCACACATTCAGGGGGGAATGTTTGAGCACACAGTGCTTCTTGGTGGAGGATGCAGTGAAACGTCATCAGCTCTCGATCCAGTGCTTTTGAAGTAAATTCACAAAGCCCTTCTGTGCTCCTCTCATGCTGGGTGCGCCATCAGTAGACACTGACACCAGGTGAATGGTGTTTATTCCTTTGGCTTTTAGACAACTCACAACAGCCTCACAAATGTCCTGTCCCCACGTTTGGCCCTTTAGCGGTATGAGTTCAATCAGTTCTTCTTGCGGCCCATCAGAGTTCACATATCTGAATAACAGTGCTGTCTGCTCAATATCATTTACATCACTTGACTCATCACAGGCAATTGGAAATGCTTGAGCTGAAATGATGTCATCAATTTGCTTACTGGTGATGTTTGTTGCCATTTTAATGGTCCTGTCCTTGACGGTCTTTGCAGAGAGAGGCATTTCTCTAATTTTCTGAACAATTTCCCGTTTGTTTTTAAAGTCGGAGAATAGATGCTCTGATATTTTTATGAACGATTCTTTCATGTATTCTCCGTCTGTGAACGGCTTACCCCTCCTTACGATCTCTTGAGCTGCCACAAAACTAGCAGCTGTAGTTGACTGTGGAGAAGTGATCCACTTTTTGAAAGTATGTTTGCTCTGTTCAGCTTTCCATTGCAGTTCCGAAATTACTCTCTTTCACTCATCTTCACTTGGGTATTTTTCAGTGAGTGCTTGTTTCAAAAATGTCTTTCAACGTTACATTTTTTGTTGTTCGATAATTTATCGCCACATATTAAGCACACCGGTAAGCCAGCGTCATTGGCAGGGAAGGCAAATGCTTCTGTCCACGCAGAAATGAGATTTTTCTTTTCTGGGATTTATTCATGGTTAGTGCAGGGGTCACACACTCCAGAAGCTGCCTGCAGGTAAAGGCTAAGGCTATAGACGTAGATGTGACGCATATTTTAGATGACAAATTATAAATAAATAAAAATAAAAAATAGATGTTAAAGTGTATAACAGTAGTAGTAGTAGTAATAAATAAACATATATGTATATATAAATACAAATTAAATTAAGAAATTGCCGTTATTCATTGTCATGTTTTTTTTTTGTCAAGGCCAAAGGGAGCCACTACAAGGAGGCTGAAGAGCCGCAGGTTGCCGACCCCTGCTCTAGATGCAGTCCTTTGTTCTTTAACATTTCCAGATCAAATCGTTTTGTTTGACTATAAAGCTTACACGATAGCTGGATTGGCCCTTTACTGTCACATGTCCAGCCAGTGAAATTTGTATTTGCAGATGTCAATCAACATACAACATGTCACCCAGAGAAAGACATGAAAGGTGCTATATGGGAGAGCCATCAGATTACAGGGTTACACATTGTCCCCTCTCACTTTCATAAACTGTGTGTACAATTATTAGGCAAGTTGTATTTTTGGAATTAATTTTAATATGAAACAAATACAGTGCCATCAGTCAATCCAAAATGTTAATAAACCTGAATGTTATGCAAAGGAAATGTGAGTGTGAACATTATCAGGGGAATACATGTGTGTGCACAATTATTAGGCAACTATTGGTGTGCAGAATTATTATGCAACTAAATCAAAAACTTACATTTTCCCGATCTCCCTTGTTTATTTTCATCTGTTAAAGTGAGAATAATAATTTCCAAATAAACATTTCTGGCATGAAAAAAAAAGTCAGTGACCAATATAGCACCCCTTCTTTTCAATAACAGCAATAAGCCTTCCATGCATGGAATCTGTTAGTTTCTTGATCTGCTGCCAATCAACTTTTTGTGCAGCAGTGACCACAGCCTCCCAGACTCTCTTCAGAGAGGTGGACTGTTTTCCTTCCCTGTAAATCTCCTGTTTAAGAAGGGCCCACAAGTTCTCAATAGGGTTTAGGTCAGGTGAGGAAGGGGGCCATGTCATACTTCTGTCATCTTTAAGGCCTTCACTGGCTAGCCACGCAGTGGAGTACTTTGATGCGTGAGATGGAGCATTGTCCTGCATCTAAATCATGGTCCTCTTGAAAGATGCTTAGTTTTTCCTGTAGCACTGCTTGAAGAAAGTGTCTTCTAAAAACTAGAAGTAGGTTTGTGAGTTGAATTTGAGTCCATCTTTAACCTGAAAAGGTCCAACTAGCTCATCTTTAATAATATCAGCCCATACCAGTACCCCACCTTCACCTTGCTGGTGTCTGAGTCGAAGTGGAGCTCTGTGCCCGTTACTGATCCAGCCACCGGCCCATCAAGTGTCACTCTCATCTCATCAGTCCATAAAACCTTTGAAAAATCTGTCTTCAGATACTCCTTGGCCCAGTCTTGGCATTTCAGTTTATGTGTCTTGTTGAGTGGTGGTTGGGTTTCAGCTTTCCTTACCTTGGCCGTGTCTCTGAGCACTGAACACCTTGTACTTCTAGGCACTACAGGTAGGTTGCAGTTCTGGAATATGACAGCACTAGAGGATAACGGGTTCCTGGTTGCTTCACGTTTGATTCTTCTCAAATCTGTGGCAGTTAATTTGCATCTTTTTTTCTCAACACGTTTCTTGCGACCCTGTTGACTATTTGCAACAAAACACTTGATGGTTCTATGATCAGGCCCCAATATCTTAGCAATTTGGAGAGTGCTGCATCCTTCTGAAAGACTTTTTACAATTTTTGACTTTTCATAGTCAGTTAAATCTCTTTTTTGGCTCATTTTGCCTGAGGAAAAGAAGCTGCCTAAAAATTATGCACACCTTGATATAGGATGTTGATCTTCTTAGGCCACACACTCCCTCGTTACACAAATACACATCACCTGATATGCTTAAATCAAATACGCATTCAAGTTTATACAGCTTGGAGATTGAATATATGTATGAAAGGTATGATATGGTCAAAATACTCACTGGTCCTAATAATTGGGCACACAGTGTATAGCGCCTTTAATATTGTTACAGTATATAGCACCTTTAAAATTTGTTATATAGCACCTTTGCCATCTCTTCATCCATCTATCTATCCTGCTCCATATTGCCTTTCATATTTGCTTACTTTATCTCGTGCCTTTCTTATCTCTCTGTATGTTTATATTCCCCTTGTGTTGACCTTCTTCTTGCCAGTGCTGATCTCCACTCTCCAGCGCCCTGATCAGTGAGTCCGACTGCTTGACCTGAAAAGTCTCAGGGCACATGTCACACAAGCAATAATAATGATAGTTATGACATACGTGTTAAGAAGAGACAGACATGAAAGACACTATATAAGCAACAGCTCGATAAGACAAGCGCTATATAATAAATTACTGTGAGTGCAAGGTGGATAAACAGGGAAGACTTTCCTACATTAAGGTCTAAGTAGGAGACATGACACAGCCAAGCAGCTGATTGACTTCATTATTCTTGGCCCTGGTGCATTCTGGGTGGTGTCTATTTATAAACATGTAAGCCATGTCTACTGGGAGCTGAGACAGGCCACTTCACTCCAAAGGTCACACCAAAAGACAATTTCCTCTCACGGATTAATAAAGTGTACCAAATACAGTAATCCTTCGCTATATCGCGCTTCACCTTTCGCGGCTTCACTCCATCGCGGATTTTATATGTAAGCATATTTAAATATATATCGCAGATTTTTTGCTGGTTCGCAGATTTCTGCGGACAATGGGTCTTTTAATTTCTTGTACATGCTTCCTCAGTTGGTTTGCCCAGTTGATTTCATACAAGGGACGCTATTGGCAGATGGCTGAGAAGCTACCCAATTTACTTTTCTCTGTCTCTCTTGCGCTGACTTTCTCTGATCCTGACGTAGGGGGATTGAGCAGGGGGGCTGTTCGCACACCTAGACGATACGGACGCTCGTCTAAAAATGCTGAAAGATTATCTTCACATTGCTATCTTTTGTGCAGCTGCTTCCTGAAACGACATGCTGCACGGTGCTTCACATACTTAAAAGCTCGAAGGGCATGTATTGATTTTTGACTGAAAAACAAACTCTGTCTCTCTATCTCTCTCTCTCTCTCTCTCTCTCTCTCTCTCTCCCTGCTCCTGACTGAGGGGGTGTGAGCTGCCGCCTTCAACAGCTTTGTGCCGCGGTGCTTCGCATACTTAAAAGCCAAACAGCCCTATTGATTTGTTTGCTAGAGATTGTTTTCTCTATCTATGTGACATTCTGTGCTCCTGACACGCACTCCTTTGAAGAGGAAGATATGTTTGCATTCTTTTAATTGTAAGACTGAACTGTCATCTCTGTCTTGTCATGGAGCACAGTTTAAACTTTTGAAAAAGAGACAAATGTTTGTTTGCAGTGTTTGAATAACCTTCCTGTCTCTCTACAACCTCCTGTGTTTCTGCGCAAATCTGTGACCCAAGCATGACAATATAAAAATAACCATATAAACATATGGTTTCTACTTCGCGGATTTTTTTATTTCGCGGGTGGCTCTGGAACGCAACCCCCGCGATGGAGGAGGGATTACTGTACTCACAAAATGAAGAAAAGTGTGTTTTATTTAGGATTTATGTGCTTCACTAAGGAAGGAAGGTCTATGTCCGGCCACTAGAGGGCACCACAGCTTCTACACATCCTCCTGAGCTTAAAAGGACCACCTGAGCAGATCAAGGGGGAGCTGGAAGTTCAGAACGTAAGAGTGCTGTGTGTGTGTGTGTGTGTGTGTGTGTGTGTGTGTGTGTGTGTGTAAGCAGATCAGCCACCCCATGGCTAACATTGTGCAGTAGGCCCTGAGGACAAGGGATTCATGATTTTACCTTCTTGAGGTCTCTGTGTCTCACCATAACTATCTTTTTTGCTATTTGTGACCCTGTTTGACATTTTGTGGATGTATAGGCTTTTCCAGAGTGGGATCTCCAGATGGACAGATGGAGACGTTGAGCTTCTCCACAGTTTAGAATTTATGCTGGTCTTGTGCTTTCCTGCTGCTCCTCTTTGACCAGCAGGACATTGTGCTGTCAGGCTGACTATCGTGTAATGGTCAGGCCTTGTGCTTTTGGACCAATCAGAGTTCAGTATGACTTCTGTTCTTGAACTTTCTGCCATCTCCACCAGTGTTCTTTTTTCCAACTGAAACTAAAATCAAACTTTTTAAAATTATAATTTAGTGGACCAGAACTAAAATAAAAGTGAAAAAAACTGTCTGAAGAGTAGAAGTAGAGAATAAGGAGAATGAGACAGGTGTTGTCAGGCTGATGTTCACCACACTTGTCTTTGTGTATAACACACATGTATGATGTGTTATGTGTGTTAAGAAGATCCATCACAGACATGAAAGGCACTATATAACAGATCACTGTGAGCACACGGTGGTTAGATAAGTGAAGATTTTACTCCAGTAAGGTCCAAAGCTGGGGACATCACAAAGCAAAGCAGCTGCTGGACTTCATTGTTCTTGGCCCCGGTGCATTTTGGATACTCTCCATTTAGAAACCTGCATGCCATGATCACTTTGGAGTTGAGGTGGGCTATGTTTCTCACAAATTGATGAAGAGTGTGTTTTATTGAGGAGTTCTGGGCTGGTAAGTGTGTAAGATGCCACTACTTATGTGTGGCACCAGACCTTCTACACCTGCTCTGGGGTTTTAAAGGCCCATCTGAGAAGACCCAGGATGAGCTGGAAATCGAGGGGTAAACTGGATGGGAGCTCACTGGTGGAGAAGGAGAGGGGGCTGTGTGTGGATAAGTGGGCCAGCAGCCCCATGGCTAACCAGAGCTACTGCTGTGGAGTAGAGGTAAGTGTTTGGGATTCTACCTCCTTGGGGTCTCTGTCTCCCCTTTCTCATAATTAGCCTTTATTTGTAAGCAAAACCTCCTCTTTTTTGCTGCTTGTGTCCCCTTTTGATATTATGTGGGTGTGCGGACTGCTCCACAGTGTGGTCTCTGGGTGGGATGGATGGCATAAGAGACATATGAGCTCCTGTCTAGCTCTGAAGTTAATGGGATGTAGTGTTGTGAGGCCAAACTCCCCCGTAATGTTCAGGCCTTATGCCACTTAATCAGTTCTAACTCAGCCTGACTTATGTTCTTGAACCTTCTACCATCTCAGTGTTCCACCAGTGTTTTTTGCAAACCAAAATGAAAACTAAAATATTGCTCACAAGAAATAAAATAAAAGTGACAAAATGTCCAAAGAGTAGAACTAAAGAAAAGCGAGGATGAAGATCGTGTTGTCGTTCTGATGTTCACCACACTTGTCTTTGTGTGTAACGTTCATACAATGGTGTGGAGTCACCAAGTTAATTCATTAAAACCCGGTGGCCACAGTGTTAGCTTAGACAAGAACATCAGTGTGTGTGTGTGTGTGTGTCCGAGTCCATCACTGTCTGCTCTTACACTGAGCCCCCTCACATCTCCTGTCACCTCGTCATCTGGACAATTATGGCAGTGCCAATCTAAACGTTAAGCTAATGATGTGCCTGCCTGCTGCCCGTGCCCACCATGAACTGCCTGAATTGAACCTGCAGCTGCTCAGTTTAGAATCGCAGGGCACTCGGGTGATAAATGAGGTGGACATCAACTCGTCACATTTACTGTGCCACACGTACTCAAGTGAGGAGCTCTAAAGAACAATTGTGGTTTTCAGGGTAACTTTTGGGTTCTTTAAGTTTTATTTGTAAACATCAAAATGTTTCCCAGTTGTCACCCTCATTCCTGTTTTGTTTGAATTTATTTTTTAAACTTCCTGAAGTATGTTTTACTGTGAGCCTTCACATTTTCGTTTATGTCATTCTGTCACCATTACAGATAAATTGTCCAATTTCTAATGAAGGTTTTGATGTCCTCTCTATTAGTGTTGAGATGCAGAATGAGCTTCCACAGCACGACGGTAGTTCAGCATGGGAAGCTCATCAGGTGACATTTGAGGTGGTGGCACAACTAAAGCAATGGTCCTGGGAGAGTCGGCACTCCATCTGGTCCTGGCACTTAATGGACAGGCTGTGTGGCAGCTTTGTGAGATCTCAGCTCACTTGTGAATTGTGGAAGAAGAGCTGATGAAGACTCTACAGTGGCAATATGGTGGTGCTCAGGTTCTGAAAGAATGACCTGTCTGCCTCAGACACACCCTGAAATAGTTGGAAAAGCATGACATTATGTCACAGAATGGTGACCCATTAAAAAGGAGCAGTCTGAGGTAACTGGGGTCAAGCAGTCAGAGAAAGGAAGGTAAGAAATGAAGCTTCGCAGGTCACACAGAGCAGAGGACAACATCACTTCCTTAAGGTAAGAAGCTGGGAGACATGCTGAGCTCCTGTGTGACAGCTGGAACCTCAGGCCTCTGATGCCACCACTTTTTGAAGAGGGGTGTTGAACTTCACAAGGATGATCACTTGGAGAGGCTCCTTCTACAGGCAAGAAGGACAGTATTTTACTGCAGAAAGGTGAGTGGGCTGCTGTGCTCCTCAGTAATTCAGAGGATGACACACCATCAACATCTTCACAGTCCCCAATAAGACCAGAACCAGATGAGAAACCAAGCGTGTGATGTCCAGACACCCCCTGCATGAAGCAGAAGACCACAAACAGGCTGTGGTACCAGGGCCTGACGTGAACGAGAGTGTCTTGTGCTCAGAGACAGCCCTACATGAAGAAGAGGACAATAAACCACAGACTGTGGTACCCGAGGAATCATCAGATTAAGTCACAGGAACATAAGAAATGTACCAAACAAGAACAGATAACTCAGTTCATCAAGCTTGTTTGTTTAGCTAATTGCTAAGCTGTCCCATTCATTTGTAGAGGCAGCCCATTAACTAAGCCACTAACTGTTGCTCCAGGCACTGGTGGGAGTCAGTGGGATGAGACATCACCATATGAAACAGAGGGCATTAAGTCACTGGACATGGTGCGACTGGCCAGTCAAAGTCATGTCCCGGGCACCTGATCCTGGGGATCAAATGGCACTGTAGGTAGGTGCCTGGCAGACCTTGAGAGTGACAGCAACATCTTCTGGAGCCTCCATCGACATCTGTATTAATGGACCATAAAGAGATGGGGTAAGCGGGAGATTCTCAGTATCAGCGTTTCTAGCAAGATAATGAAGCCCACAATTGTCTGTGAGGAAGGTTAGGGTGATGGTTAGGATTGGCTGGGCTGCTGTATTTGTCATATTGTTTTGAGTTATTAGGCTGGGGTGGCGTGTGAACCCTGGATTTCCCCCTGTGTGACATCCCTTTTATTGGACAACATGTTCTCCTGCCCCTACTGAGTTTTGTTCATGTGTGACTCGTTCAGAGGACGTGTGTGGTTGATGGCCATGGGTTGTTGGAGAGCAGTGCTGTGTTTAGGTTTGTTTCAAAGTAAACGCTAGTTGTCAGTTGTTCCCATCGTCCACGCTCATTCTTCTCATTCTCCATCACATCCCACCCAAATGTTTGCCTTTATTTTACCTCCTAAATGACTTCTTTGATTTGTCTTCAGATGATATGATTATTCAATGCCCAAGCTTCAGAGTCATGTCACACAAGTCCGGACCACCAGTGGATCTCCCATCCCCATTTTCATTGTCCGTTTCTTCCATTTCTATTCAGCGATTCCCACCCACCCCAACACATGGGCTGGGCTCCTCACTTTTAACAATCATAAATCGCCACTCCTCTCAGATTTTCTTGTCAGGTGGGATACCACAGACTGAATGGACAAAGAATCCCAGAAATCAAAGTGCCATTTACAAGAGGAATCCGCTTCTCAATGAGCTCAAAGTGTCTGGTGATGGAGTGAATATAAATGGAGGAATGAAGATCAGGAGCAGTTACTGAGGTGGTGATCTTCATGTAGAAATCTGCCTGGACAAAAGGGGAGACAGGGGGTGACATGAGGGGTTTCCAAAGCTGGATTTGGTTTGGCTTAAGTGAGGGAGTAATGGAGATAAAGGCCCATCTTGAGTACAGACCTTCATGTATCTGTTCATAAAGAGAAGAGCCTGAATTCCTCTCACATCACAATTTGTCACATTCAACTGACAGAAAACTGGAAGCAATCACCTTGGAAAGATGTTAAAGTGACATTTCTATTTACTAAGCTCGCGTTTAACATACATCTGTAAATACGTGACCTGTGGCGCACTGACATGGACAGCTGAATGATCGTTCCTGCATGATGTGCTCATCTGAGTGCCTGGTGATAACTTGTGGCTTTGTGAAACATTCCAGGGCGGTGGGGCAGAGAGGTATTTCTACAGCCCGACACCTCCACACTGGAGTGACAAGTAGGTATAGTTGATTTAATAGACAGTCGTCGTTATTTAAGTGAGATAAGTCGCTTCCCAAAACCGTAATCTTAACCACAGTGTAACAAGAAGGAGATCTGGGAGTCTGTAGCTCGACTCAACTGGCGACCATTGGAGTCAACTCCACCTACTGCTCAGAGAGACTGTGTATCCTTGGGCAGAGGAGAGCAGGCGTGTCATGTGACTCTACTGGCACGACTACGTTCTTTTCAGTCATGTGATTTGCCGCATGCTCTGTGGCGCCGTTCTCTCGTGTACTCTTTACTTGAATGTGTGCGCCGCCATCAGGCCGACCTTTTTGTGTCTCCTTTCCTTAATATACAACATCTATCGACTGTTTAAGAAAATACCTCTGTCTGTCTGTCTGTCTGTCTGTCTGTCTCTGAGCGTGTGGTCCCTCTGAGCAATCTGATTGGTCAGTTTGGCTTTGATGACTCCGTGGTACGAAAGATAGACATGGTACTTGTGCAAAGTTCAATTCCTGAATGAAAATTACGTCTGGCCACTAAATACTAATAGGGTGCAAGTGGAGTTGCCTTCAAAGATGGAAAGCATTAGCAAGAATATGACTGATGTTTTCACAGCGGGTAGTGGCGGAAAACCTTAAATGTTTTTTTTTCTATTACATTTTTCAGTTATATTTCCTTTTGTCTGACTGCTATAAGTAGGATGAGTTCATTCAAGTATGCAGCCCCTCAAGGTCACTCCAGACTTGAAGTATCAGGTATCTCTCTGTGTAACTTAATACAGGAAGTCCATATATGGCCTTATTTATATTAGATGAATATGTCATCAGCTGTATGCTAAACATGCGTCGGTATATTCATACACTCTAGTTGAGATGGACCGCTAAACGTTACTGGGCTCTTTAGTTAGATAGGCCAGCAGCCACATCAGAGAGTAGTTTGAACACCCGGTTGGACTCTGCAGCAAAGATAATAGATATATGTGCGTGTTTGTATGTGGTATCTAAACGAAATAAATAAATAAAGAATTGCATTAAGTATATAAGTACCAATGAGCTGCGTATACAAACTTAAACGATTAACCATCCTCTTGTGTTAGGGTCGGCACCGACCCGTTTTAAATTTTAAATGCATACAAGAATCACATAAATTTGTTTATTGCATCAAGGCTTTTTGACTTTATCAGGAACCTCTATTTCAACAAAATAAAGCAAAAAAAAAATTTTTACTAAATTATAAAATGCTCTGGTTGAAATGACCTTTGTGTTGTTAGGGTCGGTTTCAACCCAGTTATGATAATACGATGATAAAGCAATAATTCGAGCCAAAACTGAAATCCTAAGTGCACTGTCAGCTGACACACTGACCACCAGCTCCTCTCCTAATCATGTGACCTTTCTCATTTTGCGTGGCTTTCAAGTAGACCTGCACAAAGACGGGCAGTCCAGACATGTGAGGTGAATTCACTCATTTGAGTGGCCATTTGACTTGCAGAGTGCACATTTACAATTTGCAGCATGCAAAAATGAGAAGAAGATTTACAGTGAGCCAAGTTCTGGATCATATTTTTGGTGAAAATGAAGGAAAGGACACAGAGCACCATAGCGATTCAGATGAGCAGGTTTCTGAGGAGGAAGACAATGTGGAGTATCATCCAGAAGACACAGACACATCTGATGAGTCGGATAAGGAGGTCACTGGTGCTGAAACTGCTCCTGCTGAAAGATTCAAGTCCAAAAATGGTAAGATCTTTTGGAGCTCAGTACCTCATGATGTACATGGCAGGGCAGCTGCTGCAAATGTCATCAAAGTGACCCCTGGAATCACAAGGTTTGCTCTGACCAGAGTCAGTGACATTAAAACATGTTTTGAGCTATTTATGCCATTGTCACTAAAAAGAATCATCATTACTATGACGAACCTTGAAGGAAAAAAAGACATGTGGAAAGACATTGATGAGGAATACCTGGATGCTTTCATTGGTGTTCTTCTTCTTGCTGGAGTGTACAGATCCTGCAATGAGGCCACCGATAGTCTATGCGACGCATCAACAGGCAGAAATATTTTCCGGGCAACAATGTCACTTCAGACATTTCAAATGATATCAAGAGTCCTCAGATTTGACAACAGAGAGACCAGAGTAAGATCTGACAAGCTTGGTCCCATCGGGGATGTCTGGGAGAGATAGGTGCAGCTCCTTCCGCTGATGTTCAACCCAGGGCCAGAGGTGACAGTGGATGAACGTCTTGTCCCTTTTCGAGGAAAATGCCCCTTCTAGCAATACATACCCAGTAAGCCAGGGAAATATGGCATAAAAATCTGGGCAGCCTGTGACGCAAGAACCAGCTATGCCTGGAATCTACAGATTTACACAGGCAAAGCTGCGAGTGGCATCCCTGAGAAAAACCAAGGAAAATGTGTGGTCCTCGATATGACCACTGGACTGCAGGGTCACAATATCACTTGTGACATTTTTTTTACCAGCTATGACCTCGGACAAGAACTTGTCAAGAGGAAACTTACCATGGTGGGAACAGTGAAGAAAAATAAACCTGAGTTGCCTGCTGAAATCTTGCAGGTGAAGGCCAGGGCTCCACTTTCCTCAAAGTTTGCTTTTATAGACACCACCACTGTTGTCTCATATTGTCCAAAAAGAAACCGGAATGTGATACTCATGTCTACTCTTCACAAAGACGCAGCTGTAGCATCAGGAAGTGACAAAAAGCCAACAATTATCCACGACTATAACAAAAACAAAGGAGGAGTAGACAACCTGGACAAGCTGACAGCCACATACACATGCCAGCGAATGACCAGAAGATGGCCAATGGTTGTGTTTTACAACATCCTTGATGTGTCTGCATATAATGCATTTGTGTTGTGGAGTCACATCCACCAAGGGTGGAACTCAACCAAAATAACAAGCGGAGACTGTTTCTTGAGGAGTTGGGAAATTCCCTTGTCAAGCCACACATTATGCAAAGGGAACGGGTGCCCTGAGACCCAGACAGCTGCAGAGCTCACCCAGCACTCCATCCTCACCATCAGCCAGCCTTGCCTCAACACCAACCGAAACAGCAACAACCCCAGTCAGGCCGCCTGATTCGAAAAGAAAGAGGTGTCAGGTCTGCCCAAGCAGTAAGGACAGAAAAACAAATGTATTGTGTTTCAACTGCAAGAAATATCTCTGCAAAGAACACTCAAAAAGTGTCACTAAACACACACATACACAAGCATGTTCTTGTACACAGAGGTTTTTACTCTGATTTAGCTTTGTATTAGTTTTGGAACTTGTAATTGATTTCTATTTGTTTGATTTTCTTTGATTGGTTTTTGTTTATTTGACCATGCAAATATATATTTTGTGTCATGACCTGTTCTGATTTTCATTTTTTTCAGTTTATATTAAAGTTCTATTGCTGAAAAAAATATTTTTTTGCCTTTTCTTCATGTAAATATCTATGGGTCGAAATTGACCCGTAACACCATAGATGTCACATTAGTTATTAATATTAAAATGAAAAAATAAATAAAACAAATTTATTTAACAGATGTGTTCGATTAATAATCTATCTATCTATCTATCTATCTATCTATCTATCTATCTATCTATCTATCTATACCCTTCAGTATTAGTCAGGTAACACAAGAACCTTTTATTTATTAATATGATTCTCTTGAGGTTCATTTTGCCATTTTTTTAAATTGAAATCAAGGGGTATACTGACAAAAAAAGGCCCAGAGACCCACACCAAAAGTATTAAAACCAACATTTTCATGGATAAGGAAGCCTAACAAGGTAACCAAGAGATGAGAAAAAAATTGGATGATAGCTTATTGTTTTTAGTGTATTTTATAGCTGATTTAATACATGGGCCAAAACCGACCCGTTAACATAAGAGATGATAACAGAAAGCTAACACAAGAGGAAGGTTAAAATGTCAACACTGATCCATTATAGATTACCCGCAGGAAGACGAATTACAACCACCGCATTTTCAGTTTACTGTGAACTGCTATTTGTTAAGTTGACCAGTAGATGGCACTGTTACTCCAGTTTCCAAATTTTGGCACTGCGTGAGGCTCAGGACGGCGTTCGTCTACTGAAAGTGAAATGCCTTACGTTTAAATACAAATCTGTCCAGTTGAAACATATCGAAATTAGCGTCTGAGAACAAAGTAAACTACAGCGTATTGCCCTTCAGTGTTATCAATGATTAATATTAATATACTGGTCATTCTTAATCTGAAACAGGGTTATCATGGCGTATTAACATTTACGAGAACAACATGTTATTAAACGTTAAAGTGTTGGTTATA
The DNA here is from genome assembly GCF_900747795.2 of Erpetoichthys calabaricus. Classification (NCBI taxonomy): domain Eukaryota; kingdom Metazoa; phylum Chordata; class Cladistia; order Polypteriformes; family Polypteridae; genus Erpetoichthys; species Erpetoichthys calabaricus. The sequence goes on along the minus strand of NW_026261589.1, from coordinate 854,581 downwards.
AACTAAAAGTGCACTAAACGTGTTAATGACGGGTGTGGAATCAAACGCTGAACAGAAAGCTCAAACAAGAAGTCTCTTAAGTGTTTCAATGCTTCAGCAAGGCAAGATGGCTCAGCGGGTTCAATTCATTGGCAGTGAAAGCCCTTTAGATAGAATATCTCACTCTATGGTTTGCTTGTGCAGATATTTCAGATCAGAAAGGTGGACAATATTATGTCTTACTGTTCTCAGTGACAGAATCTTCTCAGCTCCTTCCAGCCCAAGATGCTTGGCAGCTACCAGAACATAAGTTTGTCCTTTCAGCTCCATCATCTAACACAGCATTTGTGTCTAATGTCCTCAATTCATTCCATATGCATGAAGGGACCACCTTTAGCTTCACACTTCCTGGGTGGCTGACTTGATCGACCTAAAATCGAGGTGAAGGTGTGCTTACAGTGAAGATGCTCTGGTTCTCTGCAGCAGAAGTAACTTCATGAAGTACAGTATATGCTGACCTCCACATATTGAGCAGGGTATCTTCATTGGACAGCTGTCCAGCTTGTGATCTCAGCTGCACCTCCAGCACTGGTTTTGTTTCTTAGTCCACTTCTTCTTGTCTGCGGGGCTCAGTTTGCTGAATGTTCCACAGGCACTGAGGTGGTGTTCATGATTACTGAAATGTGGGCAGTATGACTTAGAGAGGTCCTGCTTCTTAGCTGTGCTTGAAGCTTTGGTGTCTGTGGATGAAGCACCAGATATTGCAGTAGAAGGCGTGTGCTACTTATGTCCTGTGAGACCTGTACATGTCTTGCATGGTCTTTGTAAACTTGAAAGGTTTCCGCTCTCGTTGATAGGGTCCCCCCTTGACGGCCTCAGACACACACCGGGGTATCTGTATGGCTTGAGATTGCCGGTCAAGCTGCTCATCTAGATCTGGTAGTGTGGAATTTCTGGCACTGCCACTCCTAATAATGAGCTTGTTGAGGCCGTGATCTCTAAATGTGTCTCCATAGGTAACTGGCAGTTTATCCAGCAATGTATCTACATGAGACCCACAGTGCAGTTAAGATCTATAGAGACCATCCATACAGTTAAGCAGACCCACCAAAATGTTAGCAGCAGCAGCAAAGTTTTGAACTCCTAGAGCATCATCTGTCTGTAGAGCTGGCATATTCAAAATTAAATTCAAGTGACATTGAACTTACTGTCTTGGTTGACCATACGTCTGCTCCAAAGCCTGCCTAGCACTGGTGTATTGGATTGGGGTATTCAGGTACCCTTTAGTTACCTTTTAATCAGTGGGCAGCTCTAAATGATCCAGCAGTACTTGACACTTATAGTCCTCAGTTAAATGACGGTGAGCACCGAGGACATTATCCAAACCCTTCTTAAGCTCGTGTTGCTTATGGTACTCCATATGATGAAGAAGTGGCCATGTCCATTAATCCAGATCCACAAGAATCAGTGCGGATAGAGATGTGTGGAGGAGGCTGCCTTTGGGATCGTCAGCAGCTTCTAGTGTCTGATGTCTAAAAAATATAAATATAACTAACGCTGACAGGCAGAATGCACGATACGATAGCAAGAGTTAAACAAAATAAGACGCCTCACCTCATGGATTCCCGGCTCTTTCAATTAGTATTTACTTTTGCACTGTATCATTATAATCGCTCCTGTTATTAGTATTATAATTAAACCTGATCTTTTCTTGAGATCACATTTAATAGCCTTAAATGTTTTCTTTGGTCTGACTTAATTAAAACGGAGTAGACAGAAAATAAAGGTTTATCTCTGTACTTTGCCATAGGTAAGCACATTTGAGAAAGAAAATGTGAAATCCTTAAATCACAGATGTTATTATTCAATAAAGTATTAAACTATTTCATTTATTAATACTTTACAATATTTTTTGGAGCTCAAAAGTAACGAGTTCGCTACGAGAAAAGACGCCGTCAGTGGCTCAATTAACTAAGGTGGTTGCTTTTCAAATTCTGAGCGTTGTGCTAGCCCGAGTTCGATCCGAACTAAAGACTCATCATAATTAACAAAAATTAAAAAAAATAATCTTGAGTGAAATCTTTATAAGCAATTTCCATCCATCCATTTTCCAACCCGCTGAATCCGAACACAGGGTCACGGGGGTCTGCTGGAGCCAATCCCAGCCAACACAGGGCACAAGGCAGGGACCAATCCCGGGCAGAGTGCCAACCCACCGCAGGACACACACACTAGGGCCAATTTAGAATCGCCAATCCACCTAACCTGCATGTGTTTGGAATGTGGGAGGAAACCGGAGTGCCCGGAGGAACCCACGCAGACACGGGGAGAACATGCAAACTCCACGCAGGGAGGACCCGGGAATCGAACCCAGGTCCCCAGATCTCCCAACTGCGAGGCAGCAGCGCTACCCACTGCACCACCGTGCCGCCTTTTATAAGCAAAGGAGGTTCGAAGGAGGTTCGAAGCCTCAGACATGCGTAGTACTGAGATTGGATCATGATAGGGCTTCGAAGTCTCGAGCAGACATGGTCACTGGTTACTGAATCTTTGTGAAGCCTCAGCACACTCAAAGGCATTGACCTCTATATTTTGAGAGTCTATCTGACACTTAACTCTCTAGTTATATTTTGTAATTCGTATTGACATTACACACTTCACTTAATATAGTTAAACTACAATTCAGGTAGTTGCTGAGAAGTAATTATTGTTCTTGTGGTTTGCTGTGATTTCCTTTGTCTGATACATAGTGTGAAAGATATATTGTCATATATCAACTTTATATATATAAAAAGATTAGGTAAATCGTGCAACCTTTTTATGGAACGCTTAATTTTGTTCAAAACCGTACGTCATATAGTATACATCTATAAATATAATTTTTTGTCTTCATTAGGAGAATACAACAATGATACTCTCGTGTCAATTAAACCAATTTAACGTGTATATGTCAACATATTTCCACATCCGCCGCAGTAAGAACAGTAGTAGTAGTTCAGTTGTGCGAAGCTCGTTGATTATCCTGATTAGGTGGCTCAATGGTATTGCAACTGTCTCTCGGTAAAAACACCAGCGGTTCGCGTCGTCGATCCTCCACTTGTTAAAGGTTTTTTTCAATTCCTCCATTTAACAATATTTTCAGCTTGGACGGATAGCGAGCGAATCGAACTGTCGAGGGAAGATCAGGCCGCCGTAGACGGGCAGGGGGCACACGTCCCTAATTATATTGTGTATGTAAAGAGTTTCACTGTAAAACGTAATAAGCTTCATATTTGTGTGTTTGGAGACCCTGGTGTCGTACTGAATTTGTATTGTAGAAAAACAAACTACTGTCCAGCATGCCTAAATGTGTCTTTTCGTTTCTGATCGCTATACGGCACTACCAATTTAAGACAATTCGCTATAAACAGTTTCAGCCAATCAACGCCTTCTAAACATGCAGAATGACAGTGTGAACCTTTATTGTAGCGGCGCAGCATCTTCGTACAGTCAGTCATTGTCCTGTTAGACTATTTACTGTTAAGTGCTGCTTGAGGTAGCGTTTATAGTACAACAGGTAGCCTACGTAGTTCTTAAATTGGTATTGAAATGCACACACAAGTCTCCTAAACTATTTATTGAAATGCCTACATTTACAGTGTCCGTTTTAGGAAGTCGTAGTTTTTACTTGTTCCCGTTATTAGGGATTACAATTTCTCAGTGTCACATATTATTCATTACTACTCGCAAGTCCCGCATCATTGAGATTCTGATTTATATTTTGTATAAGCAATTTTTTTAAAAGAAGCGTTAATTGAACTGACTATAGCTGACTTGTCATCTTCTTAAAATGACTTTATTGATTTGATATTGACAATCATAAGGTCAAAAATCAAGGAGGATATGAGTTTGCACGGACTGTGCTGTTTCTTTGTTTTCGTGACATCGCGTCAGTAGAGAGTGCGTGACGTTAACAATGCATTCTGTCCTAAATGACAGCGCACACGCTTTTTTTGATATTTCCTAAAGGCCAATGTGTCTCAGTTTGCTCATTAATATATTTTGACAGTGTATTTTAGCGAGAATGATTATAAACATATTACCCATGTTCATTTCCCATGTAGATATGTAACGTTTGGTGAGAATAAATAAAAAGTAACAACATATATAATAGTTATGTTTCATTGTTTATGATTAACAAAATTCATAGTTTATCTGAAATGTTCTACTTATACAGTCGATTTATTCCACTTCTGAAGGTGTACATTGTCGGTATTCTCCATTGCATTTGCCCCCCCAGTGTAACGTGTGCCAGTGCAACTGAGGGGTGGCAGACGAGCTCACGTAATGGGTGACAAGGCACATCCTCACCCTGATGCCGAGGCTCTTGTCATGAATATTCCCATCTTGTGCTTTTTCTCGTTCCTGCCAGTTTACTATTATTATTGGACACGTATGTAGAGGGAATGTGTGTCTTATTTTATGTCTATGAAAGGAAGGACGGTAAAGCCTTGAATGAAACTGAGTGTTGATGCTTTGGGTGACACGACAGGTGAGGAGCAGGGAACGTTAAATGTGACAGTGACTGCGGGGGATTGTGGGACTGGAAGATGGTTTAAGAATACAGAAACGACAAAAGCTTAGTCTTTCAATAATTCTATTTACATCATTGATTTACTCTGTCGTGCTGCAGATCGGAAGATTACTTATTTACTAACCCCCAACCCAACCCCAACCCTCCCCGTTAACCTCTGGTTGAATACGTAAAGTTTCTTTACAACTTTTTTGTTTCATTAACGCAGAACTCCCGAAGCTTTCCTTAAATTGCAGAAGACAGTTGTGATTAGTTATGCAGCACTCGCTTTAACTCACATTGCTTTTTAGAAATCAATAATACAAATCAGCTACAGATCTGGGAATCACTGAATAGTAAAAACGTTTAATGAGAGTGTCTTGCGCATATACTGGTGTAATGACAACGTCGGCTTTAGTGAAGCATTTCTTACCCTCTCTGATATGATCGACATGGCGTAGAGTAGATTCTGGATTGTTATAATACGTGCTACCTTACTCAAAATATGCTTTTTAATTTGTTACAGATTCTAGGTGGACACGATTGGTGCCCCATGTAAATCGTTCATAATGTCTCCAAAATATATTTGTTAACTTTCAGACAAGTACTACTTAACTGTTTTATACAAAATCCTTATTTCAACATATGCGAGTCCCAATTAGGATTTAAACTCGGGTTAGCGAACCTTATCGCTGTAGCAGGAACAACTGCTTTTACGCTTTAAGCCAAAGCACTTTAACAGACTAGTGAATGACCAAATCGACTGCTAACTACGCAGATATCAATGACGTCATTACGCTAGCGTGTCTCAAAATCACGTGACGGGCGCATTTGAAGCAAGCCTCGAAGCGGCGCTTCGAAAGCTCGACACAGTGTCGAAACCTAAGTATCGAGCGGCCCATCACTAATATAAATGCATTTTCTGGAATTATTTAGTTTTGCAAATGCCGTTTGCTACTGTAGTTAAAAATTTAATGTGACCATTTTTTTAAGTTTCACTTTAACATTTGCGATATTTTTATTTAATGACTAGACGACCGTCGTCGGTTCAGTTTCAACAGTTATCGGCACATTAACGTGACTCGGGGGATTCGCTGCGGCTCCTTTATTAATTTATTTGTGCTTCCATGCTGTGAATTCGCGATCAGAGTCCTGAGCGCTCTGAGACAGATGAAAGCACACGCATAAATCATGTCTTTTAACCCTCCGCCCATCCCTAAGTATTCGTAATCAAAAGGTTGTGTACATGCATAGTAATCCTAGACTGACCTCCTCTACAAATGGCGTAATTAGATAGAATAGCTGGTAAGTTTCCCGGCGCATTGTCGACATTTTAATTTCTCCTTCAACTGTTTAGCAAACTGTCACGTGTAACAAGGGTCGCGTACGGCTGACGTCATCCAGGGCGACGGCTACTGAAGCCACGCTGCCTCTCCGAATTGTAGCGACATCCGCACGAGAGAAAGACTGGTGGGGGTGAGGCAGATGTTTCGAAGTTAGAAAGTTCTCCATCGCCGACAAACAGAGGGTAAGTACTCCGGGTTTGGGGGCGCACTTTACGGACGTGTGAGTTTATTTCGCTCCACTTAGACTACCGCACGCGACTTGAGAGTGCGGCTCGTTAATGTTCCTCAGCTCAATAGTGAACTTTGTGAATCCTCCTGTGAACCCCATCACCGGTGCTGTTGGTGTTTGTGTCTCCGATTCACTTCGCGTGGTCGAGTCCTGTTTTTACTTTATAACACCCAGAAGCAACTTGCTTCATACATCAGAAGACCGGAGTCTCTTTAGGCTGTTCGGTGTGCTGTGGCCCTTCTTAACCTGCGCCACTGTGATATCAGACCAGTCCGGTTTGTTGTTTATGTGAACCCCCAGGTACTCGTAGCTCTGCACACTTCTGTGTTCTCCTCCCTAATGGCGATTGGTCTGCGAGGTTGTTTGGCTGGCCTGAAGTCCACCAGCATCTCCTCCTGTAATGCTGTGCTAGACCAGTTTGAACCAGTGTCTCCTTCTCCGCTCATAGACATTATAAATGGACTTAAGGTTACTTTTTGTCCTTCTAATAATATTCTAATGGAGAGGATCATTAAGTACACTCGTACCATATACAGTATATTACATATTATTATCTCTTACCACTGAAACTGTGCCTGCCTATTTTAAATGTGTAGTGGTTAAGCCCTTACTGAAAAAACAAACCTAAATAAGGATGACTTAAATGATTTTAGACCGATTTCTCGAATACCTTTCCTATTTAAAATACTTGAGAAAGTTGTTTTGGCAGCAGCTTCAAATCTTTTTGAATTGTAATGGTGGTCAAGAAATTTTTCAGTCCAGTTTTTAAATTTATCACAGCTCTGAAACAGCTTTACTCAGGGTTGTCAATGATACTTTATTTTCAGCTGACTGGGGTCTCGACAGTTTTAGTGCCTTTGCATTTAACTGCAGCCTTTGATACCATTGATCACAACATATCGTCAAGGCTGGATAAGTGGCTAGGAATCCGAGGGGGTGCACTACCTTGGTTCAAGTCTTATTTCACTAATAGGACTTTTTCAGTTGGTAACAAGTCTGTCTTTTCCTCTACTGCTCGTTTGAAATATGGTGTTCTACAAGGGTTTATTCTGGGTCCTTTGTTGTTTTCTTTGTATTTACTACCTCTTATGTTCAAATTTCCCAAATGTGATATTTCTTTTAATTTTTATGCTGACAATACCCAGATTTATTTACTTATGACTAAGGAGACCTTAAATTCACTACATAAATGTTATGATGATGTGAAACATTGGATGGCCGTAAATGTTTTGTAATTTCAATCAGAGTAAGACTGAGGTTATTGTATTTGGACCAATAGCTTCTGATAGGGCTGTTAGAGATCAGCTCAGCTGGGTTTTGCAAAATTCTTCTTCTTTCGGCTGCTTTTGTTTGGGGTCGCCACAGCGGATCATCGTCTTCCTTATCTTTCTGTCCTGTGCATCTTGTTCTGTTACACCCATCACCTGCATGTCCTCTCTCACCACATCCATAAACCTTCGCTTAGGCCTTCCTCTTACCCTCTTCTCTGGAAGCTCTATCCTTAGTATCCTTCTTCCAATATACTCGACATCTCTCCTCTGCTCATGTCCACACCAACGCAATCTCGCCTCTCTGACTTTATCTCCCACCTGAGCTGACCCTTTAATATCCTCATTTCTAATCCTGTCCATCCTCGTCACACCCAATGCATATCTTAGCAGCTTTAACTCTGCCACCTCCAGCTCTGTCTCCTGCTTTCTAGTCAGTGCCACCGTCTCCAGCCCATATGACATAGCTGGTCTCACTACCATCCTGTAGACATTCCCTTTCACTCTTGCTGATATCTGTCACAAATTACTCCTGACACTCTTCTCCACCCATTCCACCCTGCCTGCACTCTCTTTTTCACCTCTCTTCCACAATCCCCATTACTCTGTACTAGGGGTGGGCGGTATGACCAACATTCTATATCACTGTATTTTTCTAAATTATCCTGGTTTCACAGTATTCAACGGTGTTTTTTTTCCCATGCATGAGTGGGTGTTATCCACATTTTCCACTGCAATTACTGCAGTAGACTGGCTAAGAATAACCTATTCAACTGTCATGAACATTGTACAAAAAAACATTTTATTACGCATACAAGTATTAATACAGGTTTGTATGGTCCCATAAAGTGATAGATTTCAAGGGGGTGGCACTAGTGAAGAGAAGGAATCACATTGTATGACAGATGCAGTCAAAATATAGAACCTTTTTATTGAACAAATTTTGCAAAAACTTAAACTATAATTTTGACAACATATTTTCAACCATCCAAAGAGGCATTTAGACTTAGTAAAATATCCAGAGGTGCTTGTCAAAAGTTGTATTGCACTGGACATGTCTTAGAAAAGGAATAAATAGTAAAGATTTTTTTGTAAACCAACTACACTTTCTGTTAATGTTAACAGTCTCTGTCCGCTGACATGTTAAAGTGACTTTTTAAACAACTTTACTATAATTAAACTGCATAATAATTTAAACTAAACAATAACAATAAAATAAATAATAGTGCAGCTTCCAGTAATATACTATTACTTCAAGCCCAGGTGCATTACACAGTATTCACCAAATTAAAATAAAATAAAACAAGTGCAACTTGGTGATGACATCTTTACCAACTGAACCATCATTAAGGCAAACTGTATTAATATGGACCTTGCTTCAAGCTAAGCTATATACATAAACTAGCAAAATACCCGCGCTTCGCAGTGGTGAAGTACTGCTTTAAAATTTTAAATAATACACTGAGGGAAAATGTACCAATAATTATTTGTTAAGGATCTCTTTGTATACCACGTTGTCAGTTTGCCCCTCTGGTTGTAATATGACCAAGATGTGCGCTGAGCTTACTCTTGAGCATGCAACGTATAGTTGGCCATGTGAAAAGCAATCTTGCCTCAAATCAATGCCAACCTTTTGTAGGGTCTGTCCCTGAGACTTATTAATTGTCATTGCAAAGCAGAGCCTTGCTGGAAATTGGAGGCGTTTGAATTGAAATGGGAGATCAGAGGGTATAACGGGGATGCGAGGAATAAAAACTCTCTCCCCTGAGCCACCGCCAGAAAAAATAGTTGCCTCAACTAGGTTCTTTTGCAGGCATGTGACCTGAAGTCTCGTGCCGTCACAAAGTTTCAGTGGCTGTACGCAAATCCACAATCGGTTTCATATTGTTTTCGTACCTTATCAATTGTGTAATGTGTTTTTTGAACAGGTTTGATTCATCGAAGTGATCACTCCTGCTGTGTTCGGTCACTTCACGTGAGCCGCTCTCTTGTGTGATGTTGCGATATCCACGGGTTTATTTAGTGTTAGCTAAGACCCGGCAGTTAAAAGTTTCTCCCTACAGCAATTTTAACTCTGTTACAAAGTGATCCAAACTGTCGTTTATACCTCGTGTCTTCTCATTAAACTTGTATCTCGCGAATATGGCATTGCAAACGGCAGCGGGTCAGTTCACGTGCTTACGTGGGAGGCGTGATGACGCAATATATTTTGATATATATCAAAATACCCGCGCTTCGCAGCGGCGAAGTGCTGCTTTAAAATTTTTATTAAGAAGAAAAGTAAACCTTTTTAAACTGAGTGAAAATGAATCAATAATTATTTGTTAAGGATCTCTTTGTATACCACGTTGTCAGTTCGCCCCTCCGGTTGTAATATGACCAAGCTGTGTGCTGAGCTTACTATTGAGCATGAAATCTAACGTGGTTTGTGCCCTTCAGAATGAAAACAGTTTGCATTTACCTTTTTAATAAAAGGCGAGCTTTTAAGCCTGAGAAATCACCCCGTAAATGCACACGTTTAAATGCACGTGTTAATATGTATGCTTACACAGTATTAAAAGACACTCAACAATTAACGTCATTTACCTTCGTTCCCGCGTTTGACTCGTGCTGTAAATCTCTTCCTTGTTTTCAGTTCACGTGATTACGTAGGAGGCGTGATGACGCGATACGTGACTCCGCCTCCTCCATTAGAGTATATGGACAAAAAACAGGTTCCAGTTATGACCATTATGCGTAGAATTTCGAAATGAAACCTGCCTAACTTTTGTAAGTAAGCTGTAAGGAATGAGCCTGCCAAATTTCAGCCTTCTACCTACACGGGAAGTTGGAGAATTAGTGATGAGTGAGACAGTCAGTCAGTCAGTCAGTCAGTCAGTCAGTCAGTGAGGGCTTTGCCTTTTATTAGTATAGATGTATATGTGTATGTATACTGTATGTGTGTGTGTGTGTTTGTCTGTGTACACACATATATATATATATATATATGTCTATATATATCTACAGTAATCCCTCCTCCATCGCGGGGGTTGCGTTCCAGAGCCACCCGCGAAATAAGAAAATCCGCGAAGTAGAAGCCATATGTTTATATGGTTATTTTTATATTGTCATGCTTGGGTCACAGATTTGCGCAGAAACACAGGAGGTTGTAGAGAGACAGGAACGTTATTCAAACACTGCAAACAAACATTTGTCTCTTTTTTTCAAAAGTTTAAACTGTGCTCCATGACAAGACAGAGATGACAATTCTGTCTCACAATTAAAAGAATGCAAACATATCCTCCTCTTCAAAGGAGTGCGCGTCAGGAGCAGATAATGTCAGAAAGACAGAGGAAAGCAAACAAATCAATAGGGCTGTTTGGCTTTTAAGTATGCGAAGCACTGCGGAACAAAGCTGTTGAAGGCGGCAGCTCACATCCCCTCTGTCAGGAGCAGAGAGAGAGACAGAGGAAAACAAACAGTCAAAAATCAATACGTGCCCTTCGAGCTTTTAAGTATGCGAAGCACCGTGCAGCATGTCGCTTCAGGAAGCAGCTGCACAGAAGATAGCAACGTGAAGATAATCTTTCAGCATTTTTAGACGAGCGTCCGTATCGTCTAGGTGTGCGAACAGCCCCCCTGCTCACACCCCCTACATCAGGATCAGAGAAAGTCAGCGCAAGAGAGAGAGAGAGAGAGAGAGAAAAGTAAGTTGGGTAGCTTCTCAGCCATCTGCCAATAGCGTCCCTTGTATGAAATCAACTGGGCAAACCAACTGAGGAAGCATGTACCAGAAATTAAAAGACCCATTGTCCTCAGAAATCCGCGAACCAGCAAAAAATCTGCGATATATATTTAAATATGCTTACATATAAAATCCGCGATAGAGTGAAGCCGCGAAAGGTGAAGCACGATATAGCGAGGGATCACTGTGTGTGTATATATATATATATATATATATATATATATATATATATATATATATATATATGTGTGTGTATATATAGTGTATGTTATATATAGCTGTAGCCGGCCACATGTTGCTGTGGCTCAGTCTGGTTAAATGGAAAAGAAAGAAAACAGAAAGCGCATGTTTCTAATATGTTTACTTTCACAATGCTTGTCGGTATACAATATTTTTTGTTGTTCCATTGTCTGTGCAGAATGTTAGACTGAATAATGTTAAATTCGTAGACGTCTTTGTTTTTGGCCGCAAGAATAGCTCGTTCACTCAGCCAATCGTGATTCTTATAATTGGTTTGAATATTGGGAAATACTTTTTCAACCAATTCTTCTTTTGACGTCACTAAATTGCAGAAGTTATGAGGCAATGAAATTCGTCCTGAGGTCAGATCAACCGGCACCTTTCCATTCCCAATTTCCAGATTTCTCCAACCCCGTTATTGACAGTTTGCATTATTTGATCGTAAATGCCTTTTTGCTGAAGCGTTAGCTTAGGAATATCTGATTTCACATACGATAAAAGATCATCCGTGTTGTAATTTTGTCCACGATGCAATTCTACATCGAACGAAGCAGCAGCAGATCGATTCGGTGATGGCATTCCCAATTGATTGAGAACTTTGTTCATGATATCTAACCACAAATCTTCAATCATTATCATCGCTTAGTGGTAGATTTCTGCTGTGAAATCCATGTTTATATTTGAATTTTACTTGCGTATTCAACGGAAAATATCTTCAGCCATGTGCGATTTATATTTCTCCCATAACTGTGTTGAAGATGAAGGAGAGCATGCGGTCAGTATGATTGCAAATAATGCACGAATTATATTTGGATGTGACTTGTTGCACGCATCATTAATTTACACATCTCAGTGTCGGTCGCTCTCCAATAAATTCAGAGCTTGACAGGTACTTCGGAAAGTGGCATGTGTAACACCGTTGACAATTCTCAATTGCTGGAAAGACGTTGGACCGGGCACATTTACCAACAGCATGTGAACAAAGAAGCATTCATCTTGATTGGGATGCACGGTGTACAGTCTGCCTATCATAGTTTCTTTGAATATGCCAGGTTGTCCGTTGACTCGCTCTCCTCGTTTGCGATCTTCAAATGATTTTCTACTCGCATTCCATGTGTAATACATAGGCACTTCCGAATACAGCAGTGTTTTCGCAAACACATTTTGACATAACGTAAAGAAAGCAGTTAACATTGTAGCCGGTGGATTCAGGGCTATTGGTTGGACATTTGCAGCTGTGAAATAAACGCGTTGTCCATTTTCTAGATGTACTGTTAAGTGAACAACATCTGGACTTCGTTCATGTATGGGAAATGAAAGAATTCGCCATACAGCTTCATTGCTGCTTATGTATCTTCCAGCCTAATACTGTGCGATTTCATCGATATGTATGACCGCATTCCTATCACTTCTTTCTGGTTGCACGCCAAAAACTGCCATGTCGCTGGCTTTATTCACGTACTTATAAATGTATTTGATCGAAACATTGGAATAGAATCGTAAAATAATTAGTATAGCGTGTGTTGCTTTTACGTCCAACAGATGGCACTGTGTTTTCAAAAAAATCATGTTTTTACCTGTCACAGGTGTGACATCTATATAATATGTATATAAAAACACGCGCGTATTCGAATGCAACGTTTGTGTCAAAATTTCAAAGCAATCGGTGAAGAACTTTCAGAGATTTAAGGTTTTGAACAAACGAACATTTACATTTTTATTTATATAGATGTATGTATATATGTATGTATATGGTTTTGGCAGCCAAGCGTTTTTTTCCAACCTAGAAGACGTCTCTTGAGATCCGTTTAATCGCCTCGTTGATTGCATGTCTTCCAAGGCAGTTTCAATCCCCATTTCCTGCACCGAGTCATCTCCCCTTTTATGAGTGACTGTGTTAGTGGCCGTACTTTGTACAGGTCTTTGAACGTACTGAATACTTGTAAATGGTGTCGCCCGTCGGCTGCTCTCGACAGGGAATTGAAGTAATTGTCGAGTAACAAAAATTATTTATACGTGATTTTGCATTGAAGAAATAGTAAAAACTTGATCACTTGGGTCAATACCTAAAGAAATGTATTCGCAATTGCATTTGCTGTGTGTTCCAGAATCTGTATGATTTAATTGTTGCTGTGCGTCTTCATAAATTATGGGAGGTTTGTAAGGAAACAAAGCATGCTGATCTGCTCCCATTTCATCTTACAGTACTCTACGACCCGGAACTGATCTGATGTTCATACTAACCTGGCTTATGGCTCCGGGGCGATCACGCCTGAAATTACCAAGATTTACTGTTTATAGCTGTGTATTGGAACATCCAAATCCTGCTTTCTCCTCCTGCTTCTTGCTATCACCGCTCACCTACGCTACCATACCCGCCTGTCCTGCGTTGCGTTGTGCTGCTTCTACACTGCTATCAGCTAAGTATCACTCACTATTTTAGCGCTTTGAGTACTGAGAAAAGCGCTATATAAATGTAATGAATTATTATTATTTATTATTAAACACTAAAGTACAAAAATGAAGTAGAAAGTAACACTAAACCGCAACACCGCCGGGAACACCGGCACACCGTGTCTACTAAATACTAAGAAACACTAAAGGAACAAATACTATTTAGAAAGTACCACGTCTACTAAACAGTAAATCAGTAAAGGAGAAAGGACTAACCGCATCAGCTGTGGAGCTCAGCTCGGAGCGAAATGAAGTGAATGAAATCAGGAGAATGGGAGTGGAGATGATCATGCGACTCCCCCACCTGCCTTAACTCTCCATCCCTCCACAAACATAGTCTCTCGGATCCCAACTCTCCTGTCGCACACCGCGTCTACTAAACAGTAAATCAGTAAAGGAGAAAGGACTAAACACTATGGACAAAGAACGGCAAGACCGCGTCAGCTGCGGAGCTCAGCTCGGAGCGAAATGAAGTGATTGAAATGAGGTGAATGGGAGGGAAGATGATCACGTGACTCCAACACCCGCTTTAACTCTCCATCCCTCCACAAACACACAAACACAGCCACACAGATCTCAACTCTCCTTTATATATAGAGATAATAAAACTGCAACTTGCATTTATAATGCTATTTGTGGTATAGCCCTATGGAATCATATTATGGCCATGGTGAAGAAAAAAACAAACTATATGTCGACATTTCCACTTTCATTTTGATGCTTATGTCGAGATTAAAGTTGACATTTCCACTTTATTTTCACCGTTTATGTCAAGATTAAAGTCGCGATTTCCACTGTATTGTCAAAGTTTATTTTATAATTAAAGTGGAATGTCGTAAACTAAACTTCATCCTAAAATCAATGTTTAATTTATTAGATTTACTAGATTTTCTCAAACCCCATTATAAGTAGCACATTAAATGCTTTGTGTTAAGTGTTCCCCGACCCAGTTGTTAATCATTACACTTCTTAAACTGACTTCCTCCGCACTAAGAGAGCGATCACCATACAGAATCCATTCACTTCATGATATTCCTGCTCTCTGAAAATTTAGAATGCTAAGATAAATACTTGATATCATTTTCATGGTGAAATGCATTAAAGCAGGTATTAAACATGCACAGTGGCGTGGTGGTAGTGCTGCTCCCTCGCAGTAAGGGGTCCCCATGTGTACGTTCAGTGTAGAGAACTTTATGGCAGGTGATACAAGGCTCCAAAATACTTGATGTATGAATAGCTATCGCACAGGTTTAACTGAAATATTGTGTAAATGTTGGGTTTGTGATCTGATGGTCGATGACACGAACACAGAATTCAATGCATTTTCTTCTGAGCCGGCTATCTTTATTACACGCGTGCTGTCTGTCTGACATATTAAACCCCCAGTTCCTATCCTTCCTTTTTCTTTTTCCACATAACCAATCACCACACAATAAACGTCTTTGTGAAATTAAAACTAGTTATACACTTAGCCCACGGAGTGTTCAGAACTTTAAAAATATCTTCGTTATACATGTTTAATTATGCCATCCATTCAGGGTTGCGCCCATCCCAGCACGCATTGTGTGCTAGGCAGGAGCAAAACCTGAACGAGTCACCAGCACATCACAGGGTGAATACGAACAAAACATACAGTAGCATGGTCAATATAGCATAACAAAATCCACCATCCTACATGACTTTGAAAGGAAAGTGAAGCACGCCGAGTAAACCCACCAGAAAACACCCGAGACACCCTTGGTGCGAGGCAGTAGAGCAACCTCTGACTACTTAACAAGCAGAGCAGCACAACATCACTCACTGAAGAGTTCAGGCGACACACATGTTATATCAAAAACTCACACTTCTGAAGTTCACCCCATAACAAATTCAGTGCACACGTAGCACCAAAGCTTTTTAAAATTCCAGAACAGTCCAGTGATCGGATGACATGTGTCACTGTCATGGCCTCCGCCGTTCAACTCTTTCTCTATCACTGTATTTTATTTTGCTGTTAATCATCTTCATTCATATACTACATGTTCATTCAATGTACTTGTTATCTGATGTCCTATTGAATCATTGTGTTTACTTGCATACTGCACACAAACATATACACCAGTGATGTCCTTTATGTGTTCTACAACTCTCTGATGACCAGTATGATTGTCTGTGCTGTGGTGTGTTGGGCTGATAACAAGAGCGGCCCACCTAATCTGCCAGCTGATTAAGACGGCTCACCCCTGTTTCGAATATTATGCTGCTTGATGAAGCCCGTGGTGGACAAAGGGTTAACAGCTGTGGCTGTTCTGCAATCTCGGCCATTTAATTTTATTTTTACCTTTTCTTATGGTATTTGAAACATGAGACATGAGAGAAATGGAGCATCTCTTATTTTTGTTAGGTTCGAAACCTTCATTTTTCTTATTCCTCTTCACTTAATTCTATGCCTTCTGCTTCAGGAGAACATTTACTGGTTTTCAGCTCTCTTACATTAAGCAATCTGCTTGACAGGGACACCCCGCCAACTGCCTCCATCTTGCTAAGGCCTTGTCTACACGGGCGTTCAAATCTTAGTTAAATGAATGCGCTCGGAGCGACCGAGGCGTTGAAGTTGTGTTTCGTAGTAGCGCTTAATTGACTTCAATATGATGTTACTTTTGCGTTTGTTTGCCTCTGATAAACACCAACCTGTAGGCCAGATTGTAGTTTTGTGTGTTTACCTGTGGGGGGGAGGGGGCAGTTATCAGGTAGTCCAGAATGGATTTGCGAAATATGGATTAGTTGGCTAAATTAGACCTCAACGTTTTACCTTCTTGTGTTAAAAATCCTCCTGATATATCGACATAGGCAAAAAATAAAAAATGTCTCTGCCATTGGGTTCACCTTCTGACTGCACAGCATGTGAAGAATGGAAGCTTTTGTGTAATCTCTGAAGAAGTGCTTCGACTTCCACATAAGTTCTTCTGATACTGTAGTATGTCAGTTTTGAGTTTTGATTGCCTGCTGACGCTGGTACAGCACCATATGACACGCCAGTCAACCAATATGTGAGTCGGTGTAAGCCATTAAGAGCGGGTACTTGTCATCTTGAAGTGAGCAAATGCACCAACAGTACTCACGTATGTACTCGCCCATCGGCATTAATAATCTATAGTAGCTAATGTTACGAAATTAGTACACGCCTACAAACTGTTTCAATTTTTCCATTATTATCATTATTATTTTGTTGATGGTGTGTGTGTGTTGTGGACCACAGGGTCGTGTAAAGCCGCCCTAACCACAGCACAAACAGGCAGGACACAAATTGCCACACAGCACACACTTTATTTCTGTTGGGAAACACTTTTCTCTTGTTTCCCCAACAGCAACACCATGCAAACACAGCACAAAAGCACAGTCCTCTTCTTCTTCCTCTCCTTCCTGCCTCCTCTCTTCCTGGATGCTCTAACCCCTGGTCCTTTCATTCAGCTGGCGTCCTGGCCGGGTAATGGCCAAGTCTGCCTGTCACATTGTATGTATACATGTAATCATGGGACATATCCGGTCCTCCAGAACATTAAATGAACGACATGTAAACGCAATACCGACATTTTATGCACGTTCATTGGGATTTTGGTAGAAATTGATGCCATCCGAACACGCATCTGACCAAATGGACGTGGTGAAAGCCCATGTGGATGGTCTGATTCACTGCAATGAGCAGAAAAATGCTCGACATTCAATCTGCGCTCACCTGACGCTACAGACAGCAGAAAAACGCTCAGTTCAGACGTTTGTGTGGACAGAGCCTAAGAATATGTAAATGAAGGCTATCACTTACAATTGCTGGATAAGTCGTCCAGTGTGACATTGTCCAAAGATTGCAGACCCCAAACCCATTATTTAACCTCCTCCTTCATATGCCCTGTTTCTTAACATAATCTTGAGGCCTAACTTGTATACACCTTCCTAAACATTAACTGATAACACAATTCTGGGACCCCAATAGCACTGAATGTTTAATCAGAGTAATGAATATTGTTGACAGACAACTGTACAAGATGGCCTCCTCCTTCTACCTTGATGGACCCTCCTTTCATTCCCAAACTCACTTTACACCTCATTTGATATGAAAAGTGATGAGTTACTGTCAACTTGCTATGAACTGCCTGACTTCACATCAGCTTTAACTGAAAGGATGTTATAAACATCAAATATCTTTAGATCAGTTTTAATTGATTTGAATCCTATTGTTATCTACAGACAGAAGGAAAAATCTGCCATTTGCTGTAACGTTTAAATGGATGTGAAAGAGGAGACGTTTGAGGCTGACATGAATATCATGGAGAAGAGGACCATAAATGTTGAGGAGGACTGTGAGTTGGAGAATGTCCACCCCAAACAGGAGAGTCTGGACATCAAGGAAGAGAACCATGAGCTGGGGTCAGTGAGTATTAAAGTGGAGGATAAAGACGAGTGTGTCAGCACTGAGATACACAACTATAGGAGTATGGAGAGCGTCAAGGAAGGTGACCTTCATTATGAACATCAAGATGGAGCAGTGACCGGGTTAGTCTCTTCTCAAAGCAGACACTCTTCATCTCTGGAGTCTTCTATCAATGTAAAATATGAATCATTACAGTCTGACACAAAGGGGACTGAGGATGTTTCATCTCCTACAAGTCCACAAGATCAGCCACCACCACCACCAACATCAGCTAAAACAAGTAAGTGAAAAATAAAAATCAGTGTACGTTTTAGGGTTATGGGCCAGAGAGTGATGTCTTGTGCTTTTTTTAAGACAAACTTGGACAAGATTTCAAACAATATTAAACAAACAGTAAAACTCAATTTCACTACTTTTTCACAGATTTTAGGAATTTTCTATTCTTCCATTATAGTTTGTAAAATTATGTAAACTTTCTAAACCTGTCTTTAGCTAAAGTGTTAAACAAAAGTACAGTTTGTGAATCCTTTGCAATTTCTGCTGTAATTTCTCCTAACAGTGTGATCTGATCTTTAATTAAGTCCCCAAAAATGCACAAACACTGTCATCTTTAGTTAAAACAGTTAAACTTCTCATCATTCCTGAATACATTGTTTAAACCTGAACAGTCCAGTTTGTGACCCCCTGTCTTTACTAACTTGCTGATCCTTCTTTATCTCCAATGACCTCCACCACACATTTCCTGCTGTTTCTGCCCAACCTTCAATTTTACTTCATTCCTCCTTTCCAGAGTGTTCAATTCCTTAATGTCACTGGGGTTCCTTGAATGATCAGCTGACTTCAGGTAAAGCTCTATGTTCTGATTGGCTAGTGCACAACAACAGTTTTGTTCAGTTTAAGCCTTTCTCTTGTAGATTTCTTCTTTTCTTTCTGCACATTGTCTTGTTTCATTACCTAACTTCTATAAAGCTTTTGCTATTCTGACATTCTCCTCTCATATTTCTTCATAATAATTTTTAACTCGGCGTTACACTGATGGTGACATACTGTCCTGGTCCTGCAGAATCAAAAAAGCCCCCAACTATGATTCTACAATGAGGTGTTAGCATTAGTGTGCTGTGCTCTTTTACCTCCAAACCACTGTGAAATGGGGACACACACATAATGACATGGGGTGACAGGCCTTCAAAAGACCAAACACCAGACCAGGGGTGACATTTCTAATGTTCTGCACAGAATTGAACATGAAAATATGTGCATGGCAAAATAAATAGGAAAATGTGCACATCCAAAAAAAATCAGATTTATAAAACCTGGCGTACACACATTTCTACACAGTTTACTTTTTATAAAACACAATCACTTTTTTAAATACTCATGTGAACACTCCTTTTAATCCCCACCCTGAACCATTCACATATGGAGTCTGCTAATCCATCTCCTACATATGCAGTCCGGATGCTGCAGAACTTCATTAGCTGTAGATCAGCCTCCTCCCTCCTGACGCTTTGAGACCCCATCACCTCCATTCAAGAATATCTGGCTTTGTCACACATGTAGTTACAGCGTCTCTCCTCTGTGCTCTGGGGTTCAGGAAAGGTGTGAAGCAAAACTGAGCGAGTAGCCACTGTCACCTGGTACATGTAATGACATGATTGCTGTTACAATGAATAGTTCAGGCCACATGAAACACTGAGGGGTCTGCAGATTACTTCACCAACAAGCAGTTCACTACGTACAGCACCATCACGTCTGTCAAAGCTAATTGGCCTCAAAATAAATGAATCACATGTTGAACGAGGCCATGGAGACATGATGTTTGTGAGCCACATCTTGGATGACTTGTGTATTAATGGAGTGCGTAGAAGTAGGATTGGATCACCGGTCCGTTGTGCACCCTGCATGTCATGTAGGTGTGCTGACAAGACAAGAACGAAACGGCTACATTACTTACTGGGTTTATATGGAGTCTGTATTCTTCTGAGCTTATGCTTAAAAGCTGAGGTATAATTAGGTGCTTACTATAACAAAAAAGTTTGAACTAAGTGAGAAAAAGACAGTTAAATTGTTTTATTTGTGTTTTATTATTTAGTATTGCAGTAACAGCAAGGCTTCAACAAATGAAATAAAGTTAAAGTGCTTTTCTTTAGGGTGTGCTTGCTTTGACATTTATCTGCTTGTATTGTCTGTGGCTGACAAGTCATAATAACAGTGGAACAGGGAACTTGTGGTTGACTGGATTGTGCAGGTAAAGCGTACAGAAGGTGAAGAGGCCAGTGTACTTTGGCACCTTAAGGTCAAGAACGTTTAAGGATAACGAAACTGACAAGCGGCCATCTGGCCAAGTGGACCAGGTTGATAATGACCTTTTAAGGTGTCTCTGTTCTGCCATGTCCTGTTAGCAACTAGGAGTAGCCAATGATATTAGATCTTATGTTATTAGTAAGAACTAAAGATCTGACTTTGGAGTGAATCAAAAGGACACAGCACAAATACCTCTTTGTAACACTTTAATTTTACTGCTCTGCTGATTTGAGTGTTACCTTTGCAAGACTTAGAAAGTAAAAGAAGATTGATTGACTCTTTCTCCTGACTGTACTTATTTTATTTAATGTAAAGGGAGAACAGGACGCCCAGCAAGGGTGACCTGTGCAGGTTTTCATCCACAAATGTCACTGCTTACAGTTAACAAAGGCAGCTTCAGCCTTGCTACATGCCCTTATTATAATATGAGTGTAGTAAAGTGCTTCGATTGAGTTAGGAGAGCTGGACATGGCTGCTGATTGCCATTTTATGTTGTCAGAAACACGTCACGTTATTTGTGTACAAACACCGGATGTAGTGCATCAGCAGTCAGTTAATGACTTCCAGCACAGCAGGCATAATGGAGTGAAGTTTGGCCGAGATTCTGTTGAGGTGTCGGCCAGCTCCCTGAGAAGTGACAACACCTAGCCGATATAAAGTAATGACAAAACTGAATTTCTTTAGTGCGAATACGTAACATTGGTGCTCTTAAAAGGAACTAACATACAGTCTATACATCATATTATACCTCAAAAATGACGACTGTTTGTCACGTCAACGCACCTTATAAGAACAGCTTGGTGAAATGAATTACTATGCTTCTGAGTAGTCATTTAGCTGGTTTGGTAGCATTTTACTACTTGATCAAGTGTGGCGTCATTTCCCAGTTTCTCTGAACTATTATGTATGTTTTGGTCAGAGTTGTTGTAAATATACGTTTGTTCCCCTGTGAAGTTTTCCTTAGTAAATCTGGACATTTGAATGAGCATATACACATTTTCAGTCTCATTTTGTGTGTACTCAAGCTTTATAAATGAGGGCTCAAGACCTTCACTTGTCTACCTATAGAGAGATCTCACTCCAGACAGCCTGAGTCCAAACTCAACAGGAGGCTTCAGCATTCACAGACCTAAAATGGATTACTGATTTAGATAATTATAATAAAGCTCTTATCAAATGTCAGTGAACCTCTAAAGGACCGCCAATATAAAGGCTGGGGGTGGTCTTTCAGGAGTAACATTAATGTGGCCCCGTCTCTTAGGGTCTCGCCCACAAAACTCAAAACTATTTGGATAATAAAGAACAAAATATAAACAAAACATGAAATTACATAAATTAAATGAAAGGGCAAGTAATATTTGTAAAACAACAAAAGCACTAATGAAGCGAAACAAAGCTTTTATTAGCATTTCCACCTTTATTCTTACCTCCCTTTCTTATGATCTCCTCTTGACAATCTTTAAGAGTTATCTTGATGTGATGTTGAGACACCTTAGCTGTTTGCTAAACCAACAGACATGATGGACTGATAAATGGTCTCCTGTTGTCTTTTGCATTTCTTATGTTCTTGTTCTGTTTGTTCATGCGCAGATCTTTATCGAGAAGAGACAGCGTTGCCAGCACCCACATTTCTTCCCTTTTATTTGTCTGAGTGCCTCCAAGTCACACCTCCACTCTCCTCTCATTGGTTGAACACCTGACTAGATGGGACTGTAAAGGTTTAATTGATGTGTTCAGCATTGACAGTCCAGCTGTTTGTGTGTTATGAGTTCAGGTTGATTGTGTTTGTCTGTTATTGTCGTGCAGTTGAAGATGAGACCACATTCTCAGGAGGAATTTGGGCCGAAATTCAGGGGATTCCAAAGGGTTCACTAACTTTTTCATACATATGTAGAGAGGTTTAATTCTATGGAAGGTTTTAAGCAACGCCTTCTCAGAGCTACTTAATCCAACCGAGTGTCCATCTCTGTGGATCTTCAGCTAACAGTCTTGAGTTTGGCCTGTTTGTGTTGTCATGTGTACAAGAACACAGAGACACAGTTAGAATCCAGTTATGGGTAAATTTTGCACAAACATTTGGAAGTTTTTCTTTACACAAAGATTGATAGACAGTTGGAATAAATGACCAAGTAGTGTGTTAGACCGTAGGAGTTTAGGGGCTTTCAAAACTCGACTTGATGTTATTTTAGAAGAATTAAATGGATAGGACTGGTGAGCTTTGCTGGGCTGAGTGGCCTGTTATCGTCCATATTGTTCTAATATCCTAATTGATCTGCAGTCATCTCAGGGAAAGTTACAGACTTGTTGCCATCTCGGCTGTTTACTTTCTTTTTTGCTTCCTCTCCCTTTCTCATATAGCAGGCCTTTTTGTGCTTTACTTTAGTATTGTTCAAGTTTGGATTTTTCCGGCTTTGACTTGTTTGCCATTTAATGGTACATGTTGAGGTTGCTCAGTTACCTCTGTATTCCAGCTGATGAAAAGAGAAAGACATTGGAAGGTGGAGTTTGGATTGTCATTGGACTTGTTTACAAACCCCCTTGAGAAATCTTGGTGTGTTTGAATATTACTTTGTTATGTATTGATTGTCATGAGTATCATGTTGTTTTACTAAAGATTTACTCCAAAAACTGCACCGTTATTTCCAGTGTGACTATTCCATTGAACTACTTACAGGAAAATAAATGCAATGAATCCAAGATAATTTAAAACAATCCAAAAACAATTGCTTTTGCTCCAACCCCATCTTTGTTGACTTACGGCCATTTTATTGCCATTGTCTGTAGTGTCCATAGTGGTCTTACCCAGCATTGCTTGGGTATGTGATGATTACATCATCATATTGGTGATGATAGTAAGGTTGGCTTGGAAATTTTTAATTATTTCTGATTTCTTATTTGAAGAATTATTTCTTCAGTTGTCAGTTTGACTCACTGTTCTGACTTAAGCTCGTCTTTTGTTATCTCCTGATCATTTTCTTATCAGTTAGTATCTCTGATGATGTAGTATGTATGCTGTAGTGTACTCATTTTTATCTATGCAGTAGAGTCTGAACTGACCACGTTCAAGAACTCCATAGTAAAGGCCACTGTAAGGAACTCTGGACAAGGGTTTGTTGGCGTCAGTCATCATGACAGTCCTAGAAGTCTTTGGAGGATATCAGGCAGTGTGGTGGAGTCGTTAAGGCTTTGGACTGCAAACCCTGAGGTCATTGGTTCACATCCCAGTACTGACTCCCTGTGTGTCCATGAACAAGTCACTGGACCTGCCTGTGTTCCAGTTGGAAAACCAAACGAAATGCAACCAATTGTCTCATAAATGTTGTAAGTTGCCTTGGATTATGGCGTCAGCCAAATAAATAAAGGTAAATGGATACTAGAAGTGAGGGAAACTATCATCAGGTTGAAGAATGAGGCCTTTCATACAATTCTAGCAGGAACATCTGGTGTGACTGAAATTAATCAAAAGGTGGCAGAAGCGTGTCTTTGATTAATGACAACCACAGAATTAATTTAACTACACATCATTTGCACATATGAACTCACACAATAACTTTAATACACAATAATCACTGAAATTTCAATTTTGTCAGCATAAATAAATCATGGCAGTGCACGTCCATTAATATTCTAATGGGCAGTATAAATGAGGCCGGTGTGTAATAAAGCTGTCCAGTCCTGGTCACACCTGCCACTCCTCATCCAGAACAGACACTAATACGAGTAACTTCTCCAATCCCAGGATTTCTCATCTTAAATTTATTCTCCTACATCACTGGTGCTCCTGTGGGTCAGTGCATTAATATTTCACTTTCTTCATTCTTCTGTTTTGATTTAGTGATTTAAATAAGCTATTTTTTTTACACATTTTGTAGTTGAGGGTCCACTTGATGCTTAGTGGAGTAATAACTGTGTTGTAAGAGTACTCCATGACTCTACCCTGCGATTACTGTTTTTATAAATTTAACTTCAAAGTGTCTCATCAGAGCCTCAACATACCCTTTTTTACTTGTCGGTGTGACATATGAATTGTTCTAATCGGAAGACACACCCTGGTTCTTCTGATTCAAGGCCAGTGAAGAAACCCAGAGCAGTGTGATTGAGGCTGCCATGGCGTCAGATAACTCTGGAGCAGTTTCCACTGTTGATCGACTGAAGGCCTTTATATAGGAGCAAAATGCTGTGTGACCTTGAACACATCAGAAGAGAGAGTTTTTTCTGACCTTCATGTTGATATTGTCAAAATCAGAAATGAACAGCAGAAACTGTTGTTAGTTTTTATTCAGGTCTGTACTCAAGTGGAGCACCAGGGGCCTCATGTAAAAACTGTGCGTACGCACAGAAATGTTGTGTACGAACATTTCCACGCTCAAATCGCGATGTATAAAACCTAAACTTGGTGTAAAGCCACGCACATTTCCACGGTAACTCATACCTTGGTGTACACAATGTACACAATGTCTCCGCTCGGTTTTCCAGACTGGCGGCACCCAGCGTCAAAGCAGTGCTACTGTTCCTGTGTGCTCATCCTTTCTTTCTTAGCTGCACATTCCTGACGTGACTTTATAAATACACTGAAATTAACTGTATATTGTTTATTAGTGTAATGCATCTGATTGTAATTAACCTGCTGCAATATAATGGTCCAGGGAATAGCCATAGTATTCCAAATACCAGAACTGCTTTAGCGTTGTTACGCTCACTGCATCTTGTTCTTCTTTTTGCCGCTCCCGTTAAGGGTTGCCACAGCGGGTCATCTTTTTCCATATTACTCTCACTGCACCACTCGGAGTATTTATATCACTGCATCTGAGTGTGAATCACAGCAGCAGCTGATCCGAAAGAGAATTATCGGTATACAGTTTCAAGTACACACTACCTCAACCACGGCAAAAAGCGTCAAAGCCTTTCCTGTACGGACCTTGCGTTTCAGAAACAGTTTCATCCCAAGAACTATAAACGCACTCAATCAGTCCATCAAGTGCTCCTTGTAGAACTGTTTGTACTTATAAGTACAATCACCTCACTGTAAACTTACACTACAGTTATAATATTGCACAACCTGCGCCACTTTATAAAGCGCGTATGATGACAATATCATTTTTAAGATGAAATGCAGCAAAATATGTTGCTTATAGTATACAGATAAAACTTTAACTTCATTTAAATAATCTATCCATATTACTAACCGAGAATGCTAAACCGGATGATGGACGCAGGCACATCCGGCAATGGGCCGTAGCTGCAAAAAGACGTACTGCGCAGGCGCAAAAAGAGTCCGCGAGAGTCGGCTGAGGAGCCGAGAAAGGTGGACAAAAGAGGGCGAGAGAGGCGGATGAGGGGCCGCGAGAGGTGGACAAGACCACAGAAAAAAGGAGTGAGCACAGGAAAAATGGAGAAATGAGGCGCAACGAGCACCGAAAAAAGGAAAAGGCACATAAAAAAAGTATTCAAACGCAAGCAAAACACGAAACACATTGCACACGAAACTAGACCCAAAAAAAAAAAAAAAAAGGATCGCGCACAACAGCAAGGCACCCCCCCCCCCCCCCCTACAGGCACCGGACGGGACACACACCAAGAGGGGATTCAACAAGCCCATGGAACACAAAAAAAAGAACACAAAACCACCCCACAGACCCTACAAGCAAGGGACGGGACACACACAAAGAGGGGGATTCAACAAGACACAGGAACACAAACAGAAAGAAGACGCTCGCGCGACAACAATCCTCAACCCCCCCCCCCCCCCCCCCCCCCACACACACACACACAGACACATCCATAAGAAGTGACACCCAAAGCCACATATTCTAAAGTGAACATCAACACCTTCACACTAGACAGCATAGGTGTCAGCATTGGTGGATCTCCTTACAATAAAGCACTATTAACCGTTCAACTGCAGAAAAGGAAACATATTAACAGTGACTGCGATCCTCCTTATTACTTATCCATATTTCGCATTCTGAGAAAGAAACAAGTCATGAATACACGGTCACGGGTACAAAACGAAAAGGAAAGGATAACAGGAACAAACACACGAACACGAAAGAAACAACAAAATAGACGGCTATGCAGCATAGGTGGATATCATTACAATAAGGCACTATTAACCGTTCAACCGCAGAAAAGGCTCCATATTAACAGTGAGTGCAATACTCCTTATTACTTATCCATATTTCTAAATGAAAAAATGTCTCGACTCCAAAAACGCAAAGCTCAACTACAGCTTCTAACTAACGATGTACCTGAAAGTGAAATCTTTATCAACTGCATTAGATCCTACAAATCGGTATCCACTATGAACATTAACGGTGGCACTGCACGTGACATCCGTCTTGAAAAAATGTTGTTTATTGATGAATGTTCAATGGCATGAAGTCACTTACTCAACACCATTCATAAACTTCTACAAACGTTTATGAATAATAATATTCGATTTGGAGGAAAGGTACTTTTATGAGGAGGAGATTTTAGACAGTGATTAGCTATTCTTCCAGATGCCATGCACTCAGCTATTGTTCAGTGCACCTTAAAATACGCAGACAATTGGCATTGCTTTCAAAAGATACAGTTAGTAAAAAAGATACGATGTCCAGAACCAGATCATAACAATTGCTTATTACAACTGAGAGATGGTACACTCACCAATACAGATAGACTTCAGCCACATATTATTACAATTCCTCAAGCCTTTATCTGCGACGACTTAGTTACAGAAACATTTCGAACAGCAATCTCATTAGACCAAATGCCCCTTTTAACACAACACACTATATTATGTCCAAAAAATATTAATGTGGAAAACATTAATACCCAAGTCATTCCATTACTTCCTGGAGAGACACAACTCTTTCTAAGCTCTCACAAACTTGACTCTGATCACAACAATAACCATCTTAAATGACCTTACAAGTTCTGAGCTGGAATTACCTTTTACACTTAAATGGCGTGTACAAAGAAATTTTCAAATAAACCTTTACACTGTGCCACACACTTTATTGTTTGCTTTCTATTTGCATCATCTACACCGCCACACTATTCTATATCTCATTCATACATCACGCTCTTTGTCATTCCCAACACCAGGGGTTGGCGAGCGAAGCGAGCAGGGGGCGGAGCCCCCTAGTATTGTTAATAATTAAACATGTGAGGACATGGTGCCGCAGCGTATAGCTAGTTCACGGATAGCTCCTGCCTTGTGTTGTATTCTTGCTGGTGCTGACGTGACACTGGAAGGATAGACGAATAGAATAATTAAACATGTACTACAAAGATATTTCAATGTTCCTTAAACGTTTTGAAGAATCGGCATTCTAAGATTACAAATGGCTTAACGTCTATTACAGAGCTGATTGTGTGGCGATTGGGTTTTTGGAGAAAGAAAAGTAAGGACAGGAATTGGAGGTTAGTACGTTTGAAAGAGACAGAACTTCTGTAATAAATTATTTCATCGAAGGTCGCACATGGCGCAGCAAGCCTCTTGCGTGAGATATGAACAATCACTGTGCCATCGTGTTCCCATGTTTAATAACATGCTTTCATTTCTATCATCATGGTAATGATATCACGTGTACATCTTAGTGTTTTAATTATTCAGAAAGCTGTAATAATAATAATAATACATTTTATTTATATAGTGCCTTTCCCATGCTCAAGGCACTTACAGAATATAATAAAGAATGGCAGCGTATACCGTATATAGCATTGTACAAACCAGATAAATAAAGAAGATTAAGACAGTGAATTCTAAAAAAAAAAAAAAACAGACAACATAATTGATGGTCTAGCACACACACACACAAGTTACATGAGAATCTTCACAGAGAAGTAAACTGAGAGAAGGGTAATAAAGTCAAATAGAGCTAAAAGCCTTCCTGAACAGATGAGGTTTGAATTGTTTTTTAAAAAATTCATGGAGTCAGCTGACCTGATTAATTTTGGTAGGTCATTCCAGAGTCTGGGCGCTATACAGCTGAAGGCCCTGCTGTCACCCATGGAGTGTAGATTAGTGACGGGCACAACAAGATTGCCAGAATCAGAGGACCTTGGTAGGCGGGCAGGCAGGCACATAGTGATGGAGAAGGTCACTGATGTAGTTTGGCGTGAAGTTATTTAAGCTTTTGTAAGTTATTAGTAGGATTTTATATTCGATTCTGTAAGACACAGGGAGCCAGTGGAGATGGAGCAGTAATATCTCGAATGTAATGGATTCTGTGTCCTGTCGGAGAAAGAGAAAGAACAGCAGCACGTAGTGATTCACACACATAGAGCACATAGAAGATCAAACACAGAACAAAGCATTTAACGTGCTACTTGAGAAACTGGTAAAATAAACGATTTTAAGATGAAGTTTATGATATTCTACTTTAATGGCAAAATAAACTACGTGATTAAAGTGGAAATTTCGAGATTAAAGTTGACATTTCGTGCTTTTTCCCCCACTGTGTGCCTATTTTTTTTGTCTGTACCCTAATAATCTTTCATATGACACTCAGATGGTGGGCTACGACTTGCCTTTTCACGGCGACTTTGATATGTGATTTCTTTTTTATTTCAGGCACTGTGCGACTTTGTGAAGTTGAGCCTTTTAGTTTCTCCGACACTCTGTCACTCGATCAGCTTCCTTTTGTTGATTATACCACTGTTTAAACCAACGAATAGTACGTTTTTCCTTTGCCTCCTCTTGGTATTCGCTGAAATTCTTATATTTTCCCCTGTGCTTTTCCCATTGTGTTTTCACAGAAGGCTATTTATATTGATTTGCATATTCAAAGACGCGTAATTCTGGGAGGAGTTGGGGCGGGACAGAAGGCGCGTGCAGGTGCGTTACTTTTCACACTGATCGGGATTTATGTAGTGGAAGAACGTGAAAGTTTGCGTGCGCACAGATTCCTGCATCTGGATTTTTCTGTGCGTACGCACAATCCGCTTTTGTGCTTACGCCATGTTATAGTGTGAGTTCTACGCACGGCGTTATACATGAGGCCCCAGGACTCTGAGATACGTTCCTATGCCGAGGCCCAAACTCTCCATAAAAAACTTTATGGACATGAAGATGAGAGAAGGAGAGACAACCTCAGAATTATTGGAGTTCCAGATGATATTAAGAGTGGGGATTTGTTCCGCTTTGTGAAAAACAGTGGCTTTTTGGTTTCTGACCATCACAAATTTGAGGCCTGAAATTCTGTGGGCACATAGAATATAAACCAGGAAAAGTGACAGCGCACATCTATGTCCAATTATCATCAAGCTGCTTCGCTATTCTGACCGAGTTACTATTCTGAAAGAGGAACTCAACAATTCAAATGTAACTTATGAAGGATGGAAGATCTACGTTTATTGCCAGTGACTTAGTCCACACCACACAAGACCTCGTCTCTAGTGATCACAAAGGCTCCACAAATTGGTCTTTCTGCTTTACTCATTTATCTGGCCAAGCCTCAAATGTCCTTCTTAGTTGTGCAGCTGTTCATCAACCCTCAACAGGCTCTCAATGTCCTTGACTCCTTCATTGTGAAAGAGTGGTTCAAGTGGTTGGCCGCTTTGACTGTTTTATGTATGATATTCAAGTATTTCTTATACATTTTCCTGAATATTGATTCATAATGGCTACTTCTTCCTGTTTTTTATGTGTATTTTATATGTGTACATACACATGTGATTAGAGAGTCATTGCGGGTTGTGAGAGGTCAGGACACAACCCAAAATTGTTTAATAGTTGCTTGCATATCATATTTATTTTCAAATGTGTTTTTTCATTATATCACCACAGTGACTCACAGTGGTATTGTGAATGTTGGGGTTAGGATGGGATTGTTTACTGAGCTCTCTCCATGTTTGCCCACTCATAATCATAACCTGTTGATTTTTTCCTGTGTTTTTATTTGACAGACCTCAGTTTAGTTTTTTGCATATACAGTTTAGAGGTGGGATTCTGGAACTACGGTCTACATTATACATGACTGCTGGTGGGGCTACTGGGTTGACTCGTTTTGACACCTTGTAATGTATTTCAGTTACTGTTCTCCTTTATTGCTGTTCTTTGTTTTCCTCTCTCCTGTCTAATCTCAGTGTCTTCTCTTCTACTTGTAAGCTCTCAAGTGTTGCTGATTTATTATCTTTGAGCTTGGCTGATCCAGCTTGTTATCAAGAATCATTTCTTTTGGTTAAAGACATTCGTCGAGCTGCCTTAAGGTGCTACTGTGTGGCTGTGTCCTCCTCTGCCACTAGTAAAAAATATGGAGGTTTGGGCTGAGTTCACTATGCTGTGCCTCTGAAGGTTTGTGGTTCTGGAGGTGTTGCAGGAGGCAGTTTCTGTTATGTGTTAATGGAGACTGGTTGAAGAAAACTCAGTCAGCATACAGTAATATTGACAATCTTGAGATGCATGTGAATAATCTTGAAAATACACCCGTGTTTTTCTGATCCAGTACAGAAGCTCAAAATGACGCTAATCAGAGAGAAGGTAAATGACCATCTTGTGCAGAGTTAAGAATTCATTTCATGTGCACTTGTTGCTATCTCTCTTGTGCTAAACTGAGCGAGTTGTGAGCTCTTAGACTGCACAGATGAGATTCGTTAGCCTCCATGTCCCAAGTCGAGCAAAAATATAGTGATAATACAGATATATAGATAATATCACTAACTACAGCTTGGAAATAAGGTTTATTTTATTTTTTTCTTGAAGTTTTCCCTCTGCTGAACCCCCATCTTCAGAGTGATTGATGTATTTTTTAATTCTATTAATTTACCAAAACTCTAACAAAATTATGCTGCTTTTCTAGAGCCCCCTGTTTTATCTAAAGAAATTAAATGCATTTTTAAATCCATTGGCAACAAAAAAGCCCCTGACCCAGGTGGTATGAAGACAGAAGTATATTTTGTATTTTGGCGACAAGTGTCCTGTTTGCTTTTTCAGGTCAGGGGTCACTTGGGTCTCTGGGATTTTTCAGTGACCTGCGTGTTTTATTCAATTAAGTTTTACTCTGTTCTCATTGTATATTAAAATATTTTTGCTCTACTTTTCTCCGCCAGTTTTTAAAATCAATTTAAAAAATATTAAGAGTCAGTGGCTTTGGACTAATTGTGTACAAATATCAAGACACATTCTGCTTAATAAGTTAATTTCAAACATTTGACATGACACTCTTCAGTGTAATGATGGGTCATGATGATTATTACTTTCTACCTGCAATAATTAACAATATCTAATGTTATAATATTTTAAGAATATTAGATAGATAGATAGATAGATAGATAGATTATTAATCCCAAGGGGAAATTCACAGACAAAATGGTGATACAATTCTGTAATGTAGTAAAAAAAAATCAACAATAGTCTTTTTGATTGTGCCTGTTACATGTGATCTATTTATTTTACTATTTTCACTTCTTGGTTCTTATAATTGTGCTCATCTGCAGAGTAGTTAAAATACAAATGAAAATAATGAACAAGTTGAGTTTCTAATCACTTGCAACTTAAGTCTTATGAATGCTTAACAAAGTTTGTTCATAAATTAAACAAATATGTATTTATTGTTATAAGATAATGTCAGTTTTAAAGTGGTGGGTTAAAATTTTTTTTTATTCTTTAAACTTTATACAGGAATCAATCTTCACTGCTGTTCTGAATGTGGCAAAACGTTTACACTGAGAGGCAATCTTAAGAAGCACAAAATAATTCACACAGGACAGAAGCCATATTCCTGTTCTGAATGTGGCAAAAAATTTTCACAGATGAGCAGTCTTCAGTGCCACAAAATAATTCACACAGGACAGAAGCCATATTCCTGTTCTGAATGTGGCAAAAAATTTTCACAGATGAGCAGTCTTCAGTGCCACAAAATAATTCACACAGGACAGAAGCCATATTCCTGTTCTGAATGTGGCAAAAAGTTTACATTGAGAGGCAATCTTAAGAAGCACAAAATAATTCACACAGGACAGATGCCATATTCCTGTTCTGAATGTGGCAAAAAGTTTACACTGAGAGGCAATCTCAAGAGGCACCAAATAATTCACTCAGGAGAGAAGCCATATGACTGTTCTGAATGTGGTAAACAGTTTTCACAAATATTACAGCTTCAAATGCACCGAAGAATCCACACAAGAGGGAAACCATATTGCTGCCTTGAATATGATAAACAATTCTCTCGTACTAGCCATCTTCAGAGCCACCAAAGAATCCACACAGGGGAGAAGCCATATTGCTGTTCTGAATGTGGTAAACAGTTTTCAGATGGAAGCAGTTTTCAGCGCCACAAAGTAATTCACACAGGACAGAAGCTGTATTGCTGTTCTGAATGTGGTAAAAAGTTTTCACGGAAAAGCAGTCTTCAGACCCACCAAAGAATTCACACGGGAGAAGCTGTATTACTGTTCTGAATGTGGCAAAGAGTTTTCACAAAGATTACAGCTTCAAAGGCACCAATGATTTCACACAGGAGAGAAGCCATATGACTGTTCTGAATGTGGTAAACGGTTTCCACAAAGATTACAGCTTCAGATCCACCAAAGAATCCACACAGGGGAGAAGCCATATTGCTGTTCTGAATGTGGTAAAACGTTTTCACAGAAAAGCAATCTTCGGACCCACCAAAGAATTCACACGGGAGAAGCCGAATGACTGTTCTGAATGTGGCAAAGAGTTTTCAGAAAGAAGCCATTTACAGCACCATAAAATAATTCACACAGGATAGAAGCAATATTTCTCTTTTGAATGTGGCAAAAAGTTTTCACTGAGAAGCTATCTTCAGAAACATCAAGTAATTCACACAAGAGAGAAAAAAAAATGACAAACTCCCCCACCTTGTCTACAGATGAACACAGTACAATATGCTAAGCAGCAGAAGAAGCAATTAAAGTTTGATGAAAACAAAAAGAAGTAATTGTGGAAACTACAAGTAAAGTGGTAAATACACTGCCCACGTCCAGCAGCCTGATGTGGATACAGAACTCACACACGCATGGCTTATGAGGAGCGAACAAAGACCAAAACATGTACACCTCATCATAGGTGCACAAAACATTGGCTTGCACACAAAGTGGTTCAGATCATAAATAGAAAAACAAAATGAAAAAACAACCCATAATTGTCGCTTCTGCCACAATAGAAAAAATTTGCAAAAAATAATCCAGAATTGTTGCTTCTACCAAAGAGAACTGGAAACATTCACACATCTCATTGCTGGCTGTGAGATACTGATTGTGGTGTTGTGCAGTGTATAATCATCAGCAAAGTGGCCAGGCTCATTCGCTGGAAACTGCAAGAGGTACAACTTACCAGCACCACAAAGACACTGGGACCACAACTCAGACCACACAATGGAAAATGAGGAGGTGCAGGTCACTTGTAGCACAGCAATACAGTAATCCCCCGCTGTATCGCGCTTCGCCTTTCGCGGCTTCACTCTATCGCGGATTTTATATGTAAGCATATTTAAATATATATTGCAGATTTTTTGCTGGTTTGCGGATTTCTGCGGACAATGGGCCTTTTAATTTCTGGTACATGCTTCCTCAGTTGGTTTGCCCAGTTGATTTCATACAAGGGACGCTATTGGCAGATGGCTGAGAAGCTACCCAACTTACTTTTCTCTCTCTCTCTCGCGCTGACTTTCTCTGATCCTGACATAGGGGGATTGAGCAGGGGGGCTGTTCGCACACCTAGACGATATGGACGCTCGTCTAAAAATGCTGAAAGATTATCTTCACATTGCTACCTTCTGTGCAGCTGCTTCGTGAAGCGACATGCTGCAGGGTGCTTTGCATACTTAAAAGCACGAAGGGCACGTATTGATTTTCGATTGTTTGTTTTTCTCTGTCTCTCTCTATCTCCCTCTCTCTCTGCTCCTGACGGAGGGGTGTGAGCTGCCGCCTTTCAACAGCTTTGTGCCGCGGTGCTTCGCATACTTAAAAGCCAAACAGCCCTATTGATTTGTTTGCTTTTCTCTCTCTCTCTCTGACATTATCTGCTCCTGATGTGCACTCCTTTGAAGAGGAAGATATGTTTGCATTCTTTTAATTGTGAGACGGAACTGTCATCTCTGTCTTGTCATTGAGCACAGTTTAAACTTTTGAAAAAGAGACAAATGTTTGTTTGCAGTGTTTGAATAACGTTCCTGTCTCTCTACAACCTCCTGTGTTTCTGCGCAAATCTGTGACCCAAGCATGACAATATAAAAATAACCATATAAACATATGGTTTCTACTTCGCGGATTTTCTTATTTCGCGGGTGGCTCTGAAACGCAACCCCCGCGATGGAGGAGGGATTACTGTACTGACTGACTGAAAAATAGAGGATAGAAACCAGACTAAAAAAGCCTGGATAATAGAAGTATCAGTCCTTAGTTTTTACTTAGTCCTAAGAATGGAGAGGCTAAAAGGTAACAATATACCAAACAATGCCATCTGAGATATGGGAAATGAAACTTGGGACCGAAAAAAAAAAAAGTAAACTGTTCTTGTTCTAGGATCAACAGGACTGATAAAGAAAAACTTTCAGACCCATGTTGACAAATCACAATACCTCCTTCTGACCTGAGAGGAAGAAATATTTAGAATTAAGGTGCTTCAGTTTTTGCAAATAATAAGGTATGGTGCTAATAGAACTATAAGAAACATGTCACTTATGTATTAATAAATAAGGATGTATTAAGCTAACTGAACAAATGTAACCTAATACAGACGCTAAGCTGTAAGAGAGTATTCTTGTAAGACAAATGTAGTAAACTAACTTTTAAGGTAGCTTTTGATATTGTATAATCAATTATAATGTGTGATGATCATTATGTGTGAAATGTAAGCTCTAATAAGAATGTGCTGTGCATTAACTGACAGTATAACATTAATCCTTTTATAAGCTGAAATAAGATTCTTAAATTGTAACTGCCACATAGCTGTTGAAGTGATGTAACCTTGATGGTGCAGAATAATAGGGAAGTACATTTTCTTAAGTGCTGTCTCTGAAACTGTCTTGCAAAACTAGCTATAAAGACTAACGAGTACTTCTGCACGTAGTGATGATTTGATGTGTCATGTTAAGCTACTTGCAAACCTGCGTGACCTCAAATTGAACTGCCATACTTCTTCTTGTTTAGTAAACAGACTGGTATAAAACTGAGCTAACTCCGTTCTTTGGACAGGCTGTCTGATCTGACCTGGCAGTAGCAAATTGAGCTGGCAGGTGGAGGCAGCCTCTCTGATCACCAAGAATAAAGAAATTGATTTTTATTTTATAATGGTGTCCGTTTCCTTGTCGTTCCTGACTTTCAGCATCTACACCTAAAAACAGAAGCCTAGTAGGAACAATGTAGGTTCTACATTGAGTCCTTGTGGGAAACTTAAGAGAGTGAGAAGGTAAGCAGTACAATGAGACTGTCCTCACTAAAGAGTGAAGTTCACTCCTGTTTTGATTGTAAGCACACCAAGACAATTTGGAAGAATTAAACCCCGAGAGAAGCCATATGGGTGTTCTGAATGTGGCAAACAGTTTTCATCAAGAAACAACCTTTTGAATACAACAGCAAGATTTATTTGTATTGCACATTTTCTTACAAACAATGTAACTCAAACTGCTTTACAAGTTAAAATAAAATGGAATATAAAACAAGATTAGGCAATAATACGATACAATATGTAACAAAGTAAAAGGTACTGTCAAGTGGCTAGCAGGACAGAAAAAACATAACAGTTCCATTTAGGCTGAAGAAAAATAATCTGCAGGGGATCCAATGCAAAAATATTAAAACACTGCCCGGCTCACACTGGGCATTCTACCTAAATCAGTCCTCGTGGTTTACATGCTTGACATGAAGATGTTGATGATGATGGCCATGTGGACACTTGGGACACCCGCCATTCAATCCATAAACGCGAGGCAGTGTGGTATGTTGATCAGGAGGTGGTGGAGCTCATCATCACCATTGAAGAAATGGAGAAGACAGCAGAGAATAGTACAGATTAATATGGAACTGCACATCACTGAGGAAAATGATAATCCAGTGTCCATATAGACTAACAGGGATACAACTAAAATGTAGCTATGAAAAAGCCATTTTAAAATAATTTGTTTTTATCATTATGTTTAATGTTCTGCAGTATTAGCCTGGTGAATTTCTATTGGTAAAGTATTTTAAATTTTAAGTGTGTAAGAGCAAATGGCCACCTCACCAATTCTTTTCAGGTTGGATCTTGAAATTCTAAGTAGACCTTCATTTGAAGATCTGAGGTTATGACTGGGAGTGTAAGGGGACAGACATTCTAAAATGTAGGACTGGGTGAGATTATTTAAGGCTCTGTAAACCATTACAGTCCATCTCCTACTTACAAGCAGGTTCCATTCTGAGAGGCTGTTTGTAAGTCCATTTTGTTCATAAGTCCAGTAGTTGTTGGTATGTGTGGTGTTTTAGTTTCAGCGGCTCTTGAATTGGACATGTAAACTATTTTTGTTCAGTAGTTTTTAATGTGCTTTGAGCAGCTTACAGGTCTTGGACATGAAATAAAGATTATAATAACAAAAATAAAATCATCCCACCCCTGCTGCCACCACTCAGTGGACATGTGAGGTATCCTTAAGTGCTAATTTTGGACTGTCAGACCACTTTGTTCATATATATTCTGGTGGACGGCTGGCAGCTCATCCCGGCCGGGACGCCCTTGTGATGGAAGGATGGAGGAAGGCAGTTTTTCCCGATCAGTGCCTCCCCCAAACAGTAGATGGCAGCTTCCCTTGGATCTGGCGGGGCTGCGAATTCTCGCAGGGCATCCTGGGTCTTGGAGTTCGACAATACACCCCTGCTGCTGGGTGCCGCTAGGAAACACTATAGGGAGACTGAGGAGTCTATTATTTATATAGCCTGGTAGTACTATAAAGTCATGGGGATGAAAGCACAAAAGTACTTCAGGGCTGAAGAAAAATATAATTCTCCACTTGAGCCGGAAGTGCTGATGAGTCATAGGGATGGAAGGAAAGAAGCATTTCTGGGTTGAGGACAATATAAAAGACTGATGGAGACCCAGCAGGCGAGATGGAATTGGGAGGGAGTGTGATGGAGTTTGCTGGGAGGTGGAGGAGAGTATTGTGTTTATTTATTGTGCTGTTTAATGTGGCTGGGGTGCTTTGGGGGGGCACTTTATCAGAAGAAGGAGGAAATTAAATTACTTCTTAGTGCTTTTAACTTGTGTCCAGTGTGCTTGTCTGTTGGGGTAAAGGTGGGCAATAGTGCTACCAAGCGGCCACTCAGTTACAATATGAAAATTCACATCTCAAAAGTTCACAAGTAGGGGACTATCTGTTATATTATTTTAAAGTCAATTCTAAATGACACAGGTAACCAACGTAACGACGCTGAAACTGGTGAAATGTGTGCAGATTTCTTTTACTAGTTAAGATTCTTGCTGCTGCATTCTGTACTAACTGTAACTGATTGGTGTCTGTCTTAGGTAGTCCTGTAAGGAGTCCATTACTGTAATCTACTTGGCTGAAAACAAAAGCTTGACTAAACTTTCAACGTCTTGTAAAGTTATAACAGGCCAAAGTTTAGCTATATTCCTTATGAGGAGAAAGCAACCCTGGTAATCTGATTAATATGTGATTTAAAATTGAGGTCAGAGTCCCCACACACATAAATATATACGTTCATAACATTTATTACTTGATGAGGGCTTTTTTTTTTTTCTTTGATTGAACAAGATGACGGTTCTTCAGCAAACAAGGATTGTGTGTAACCCTTCTTGCTAATATATATACATACAGTGGAACCTCGAGATACGATCACCTCTGTATACGAGAAATTCAAAATACGAGGAAAGTATGAGCGAAAAATTCAGATCTAAATACGAGCATTGGTTCGCGTAACGAGCCATGAGCCAGGCTGTGGGTATAGCACTCAGCTTAGCGAGGGGGCGTGGTAGCAGTTGCGAGCCGCAGGGCGATCTTCGGTGTCTGCGTTTCTCACTTAAGTGCACAGGTGGGAAACTGCCCACATCCATGATTGTTCCTGTGGCTGATGGGTTGCAGCTGCCATGTCCTCCCCGCATATATAGAGAAGCGCGAGCCGGTGAAGGGGGAGAAGAAGTAAAAGAAAAGAGAGGAGAGAGAGCGCAGGCAGGCGGTGCGGGAGAGCGAGCGAGTGCAGGCTCACGTGTAGCTGAACAGTGAGCTGAACAGGCGAGCCAAACAGCTGAAGCAGGACGGTGTAGAGAAGGTCAGCTGCATTAAGAGTGTCTCGTCTGTTGCAGAGCCCGCAGGTGAGACGCTAACAGAGAAGAAGCACCGGGGATTGTCATCTGTTTTTTAAGACTGCATCCTTTTGACGTTTTAACCTCGTGTTAAAGGATTGTTATTCTTGTGTATTTTAAACCTCCGCTTCACAACTGTTTTAAGGATTATTTATTTAAAGATTTATTGAATGCTCTACTGCACTTTAGACACCTGTTTTGATTCTTTTAATAATCAGTTATATTATTTACCAGTGTTATTTATTAAAGGTAGACTACAGTATATATAATTTATCAGTGTTATTGTTAGGAAAATTGATTTTTATATTAATATATTTGGGGTGCGGAACGGATTAACTGGATTTCCATTATTTTCAATGGGGAAGTTTGTTCTAGATACGAGAAATTTGCTATACAAGCTCAGTGCTGGAACGAATTAAACTCGTATCTAAAGGTTCCACTGTATATATATATACAGTGCATCCGGAAAGTATTCGCAGCGCATCACTTTTTCCACATTTTGTTATGTTACAGCCTTATTCCAAAATGGATTAAATTCATTTTTTTCCTCAGAATTCTACACACAACACCCCATAATGACAATGTGAAAAAAGTTTACTTGAGATTTTTTGCAAATTTATTAAACATAAAAACATTGAGAAATCACAAGTACATAAGTATTTACAACCTTTGTCATGAAGCTCAAAATTGAGCTCAGGTGCATCCTGTTTCCCCTGATCATCCTTGAGTTGTTTCTGCAGCTTAATTGGAGTCCACCTGTGGTAAATTCAGTTCATTCTGCTGCTTTGAAGGTCCCAATGAGCACAGTGGCCTCCATCATCCATAATTGGAAGAAGTTCGAAACTACCAGGACTCTTCCTAGAGCTGGCCAGCCATTTAAACTGAGCGATCGGGGGAGAAGGGCCTTAGTCAGGGTGGTGACCAAGAACCCGATGTTCACTCTGTCAGAGCTCCAGAGGTCCTCTGTGGAGAGAGAAGAACCCTCCAGAAGGACAACCATCTCTGCAGCAATCCACCAATCAGGCCTGTATGGTAGAGTGGCCAGACGGAAGCCACTCCTTAGTAAAAGGCACATGGCAGCCCACCTGGAGTTTGCCAAAAGGCACCTGAAGGACTCTCAGACCATGAGAAAGAA
This sequence comes from Erpetoichthys calabaricus, assembly GCF_900747795.2. NCBI lineage: Eukaryota > Metazoa > Chordata > Cladistia > Polypteriformes > Polypteridae > Erpetoichthys > Erpetoichthys calabaricus. Next base: position 814,698 of record NW_026261589.1, on the reverse strand, counting down.
AATTCTCTGGTCTGATGAGACAAAGATTGAACTCTTTGGCGCGAATGCCAGGCATCACGTTTGGAGGAATCCAGGCACCGCTCATCACCAGGCCAATACCATCCCTACAGTGAAGCATGGTGGTGGCAGCATCATGCTGTGGGGATGTTTTTCAGCGGCAGGGACTGGGAGACTAGTCAGGATAAAGGGAAAGATGACTGCAGCAATGTACAGAGACATCCTGGATGAAAACCTTGCTCCAGAGCGCTCTTGAACTCAGACTGGGGCGATGGTTCATCTTTCAGCAGGACAACGACCCTAAGCACACAGCCAAGATATCAAAGGAGTGGCTTCAGGACAACTCTGTGAATGTCCTTGAGTGGCCCAGCCAGAGCCCAGACATGAATCCGATTGAACATCTCTGGAAAGATCTTAAAATGGCTGTGCACCGACGCTTCCCATCCAACCTGATGGAGCTTGAGAGGTGCTGCAAAGAGGAATGAGCGAAACTGGCCAAGGATAGGAGTGCCAAGCTTGTGGCATCATATTCAACAAGACTTGAGGCTGGAATTGCTGCCAAAGGTGCATCAACAAAGTATTGAGCAAAGGCTGTGAATACTTCTGTACATGGGATTTCTCAGTTTTATTATTTTTAATAAATTTGCAAAAAATTCAAGTAAACTTTTTTCACATTGTCATTATGGGGTGTTGTGTGTAGAATTCTGAGGAAAAAAATGAATTTAATCCATTTTGGAATAAGGCTGTAACATAACAAAATGTGGAGAAAGTGATGCGCTGTGAATACTTTCTGGATGCACTGTATATATATAGATATATATATATATATATATATTTATATAAATGTATGTACTACTTAGAGGCGGGGGGGGGGGGGGGGCCCAGCCTGATTGAGCTGAATTAACCATTTGTGAGCTTGATGGTCTTTGGAGAAATTAAAAAAGAAACCTTTGGTGTATATTAATCTCTGATTTCTGGCTGATGGAGGAAGTTCAAAAAGGTTGTGGCCTGGATGTGAGGGCCCGTTTCGTGACTCTGGAGTAGCTCAGGTCCTGTAAGGACGTACTCTTCAGAGCCACCAAACAATCCACACAGGTGAGAAGCCGTACTGCTGCCCTGAATGTACAAAACAATTCTCTCACAGTTGTACTCTTCAGACACACATTACAACTCACACAGGAGAGAAGCCATATTGCTGTTCTGAATGTGGTAACATTCAGTTTTCACGTAGAGACCATCTTGAGTGCCACAAAAGAATTCACACAAAAGAGTAGTGTTTGGATTTGACAAATACACCAAAGTAGCCTTCATTAATGTAAAATTGAGCTCATCCTTGCTGAAGATTATCCAATAAGAGAACTTAACCAAAAGGAGACTTGAGAAATACTTGGGATTGGTGAGGGTGCAGATATAAACCGTAAAGAGCAGAGACTGAAGATCAGCAGTGAATACATAAAAAGAGTAAAAATGATCCTTAGAAGTTCCTTGTCAGTGAGGAACAAATTGCCACCAGTTAATCAGCCAGTAAACCATGTCATCTCATACAGCTTTGGGGGTCATAGATTGGCCACATGAAGACCTCAACAGTGTGGATGTAAAAACAAAGTTGCTCCAGCCAACCAACTGAAATACAAAAATCAATGCATGCCAAGGCTTTACCTTCACAGGGCAGAAAGTGGAAATCACCAAACAGAAGTCGATTACAGACGCAGATCTTCATTCATACGAGTGCCAGCATTCCTTCTCGGCTCCCAGGATTGCCACATTTGTAAAATATTACAGCCTGAACTGGAAAGCCAAGATCAACTTCCATCATAAAGCTTGGTTAGCCAATCCACAAAACCAAAGGAGTGCCTGCCATTACCCCAAAAGGTCTGCACAGAGTGAGGTGACACAATTTTGGGAAAAAAAACAAAAAGAAAATAATAAGGTTGACCAAGAGAAGAGAAAAACACAACTGGAGAGACCACAAATGCATTGAGAAATACACAGATCTGCTATTATAAGCTCAGGAGGATGAAAACCATGAAGGTGATGAATACTTGCTAATGGCCACTTTAGATTGTGGATCACATGCAAGGTTGTTTGCAATTTATTTTTAAAGAAATGGAAAAAGCAACCAATGTAGATTTGGCAACAAACTGGTGGAAACAGTACTGAACCTTACTGCAGGATTTAAAATACTCCTGTCCACTAACCTCTTCATGGAAAGACACATCAAAGTAGCCCAACTGCTTTATTGGAAACTGAGCCAAAAATATGACATCCCAGTTCTAGAAAGAATCTCTGAAAATGAAGACTTTATACCAGTTGTAACTTTCAGAAAATTCACAGCCAGAAACCCTGATGTTGTTGAGAAGAAACATTCAGACAATGCCTGGATAATCACTTTATCAGTCCCACATGATATCACTGTGCCTCAAACAGAGAGCGGGAGAAGATAACAAAATATCAGGAGATCCAATGAGAGATGTGGACCTAAATGTGAAACCAGCTGAAATTTTCCCAGGGTCCTTTGGATCCACAGGGCTTGTTAAAAAGATCATTTAAGCAGATTTACTCCTCCTACCCTTCAAGTTACACCCTATGAGCTCCATAAGTGGGCTCTGTTAGGAACAATGCATTTTTGACAGAGAGCCCTAGCAGTGAACCTAAAAGAATAAATAAAAACAGGACACAGAGGATACCATGACATAAGAGTGAGGTTCATGATGATAATGGAGAAATCAACCCGAGAGAAAAGTCATATTGTGAATGTGGGAAACAATTCTGTCACAAGAGTCGTCTTCAGGGCCACAAACACATTCACACAGGAGAGAAGAAACACAATCTGAGATGAACCACATGTGGAATAACACCTCTGAGAATGTGCCAGTGCTGAGATCAACAGGTCGTATAAAAAAAATAAAAATTCCAGCCCCATCCTGATGTGTTACCAGTGACCATCACACCATATGAATTACAGAAGGAGTCACTATTATGGACAATGCATGTACTGCACTGAGCCCTGACAGCAAACCTAACAGAATAACAGCAGTCGCAGTGCAGACATCACTCCGGAATAACAAGCAGACTTCAGGACTCGAGAGTGACATTCACTCCTGTCTGGAAAAGTAAGCAAACTAAACCATTGTGGAGAAATGAATCCCTAAGAGAAGCCTGATTTCTTTTAAAAATATGTCAAGCGGTTTTCACAAAGAGGGTGTCTGATATTGGAGAGAGTGTTGACAGAAGAACATTTTATTAATCAGCCCACCATATGAGGTGAGTGCAGATGTCTACCCTAAGAACTGCATCACCCGATGACTTGTCTACTCATCAGAGTGTGTGTGTGATCACAAATGGTGCACCTCCAGGTAATCCACCACAGGGGAGTCGACAACTGAAGGCCACTGTAAGTGAGAGGACTGCAGTTTATCTTTGTAGAGTTGATTTGGTCTCAAAGAAGACAAACATTGGGTCAGGCGCTGATTTGAAGCTCGCAGGATCAGCTGCACACGTTACACACAAAAGGACTTTTTCACGATAATAGAATTCTTTAAATCCACTGAAGTGCCTTTCAGTCAGTTCATTCTCTGGGCCATCTTTCTATTTCACTGATCACTTTTGCTGTTTTGTTCTTTTATAATAAAGCCATCAAGAATGTTTCATCAAGTTCAAGAATAAAGTGTTTTTCAAATGACTTTTGCTGTGAAACTCTGAACCCAAATCACAAGACTGTTAAACAATCGTCTGCTGAAAAGACATTCAAGAAAGCCAACTCTGTCTGAGGGAAAGCAAGTCAACGTTTGGTCTTTTCTAAGAAGCAGGAACTGTCTGGCTGCATAACAGACTTGCCTTGTTGTTTGTCAGTCCCAATAATAGTTATGTCAGCTTGACAGTCCTAGGAGTTGAGGAGTCTCGCCTCAGTCCATCTGATGATTATTGATCTGCGAGGGTGTCATTGTCAGTTGGTGGTCCATACTGAGCAAGTCATTTGCCCTCAGGCTTTGTAACAACTAGTGATGAGGGAACATTGCTGAGTTTGATTCGCAGTGAGTTCCCCGAAATCATGGAAATGTTTGTGACATTCGCCAAACTTGGCAAAATGCATTAAAGCCAATGGGGAAGGACTAAGTGAACAAGATTTGACTGAATTATAATGGTGCCATCAACTTTAAAGAGGCCCTGAGGGTTAGAGAAACGTCTGCCAACTATACAGGACCAATTATTGTGGCCAACTAGGTGACCTGAGCTGTGCCAACCACTTCACCACCGAGCCTCCGTGAGATCAAAGATGAGAGAACGCAGTCAGCGACGTGCAATCATATATTTCATGAAAACAATGTGGAAAAACCAGAATCATAGTCAGAAAAAATATGTAGATATCTGTTAAATGCAGAAAATTCAAAGTGGCGTATCGTGATTCAAGACGCTGGCTCGTTCTGTTTGTTGTAGTCGCGCTGAAGACTCTCCAAACTGTCTGTGCTCATGCTTTGCACTTTTTCTTCTATCAAAAAGATAGAAATGGTAAATAGTAGCAAACCTTTCATTATTATTATTATTATTATTATTATTATTATTATTATTATTTCATAGTCTCCTATGTTTGTTGGGGGGGGGGGGGGGTGTCAGGCTCTTTCAAGGTTTCTTTTCACTCTTACCGTACCAAATGGTTAATTATTATCCATACAGAGGACAAGCGCCTCCTTCTCTTATATTGATGTGGAACTCGAAGATCGACCTGCACATTTGGCTTCAAGCACATGTTACCGATCTCAGGCCTAGGAGAACCTGTGCCAGGTACAAGGGTGTAGCCACAGCGATATGGTGTAAAGCATAAAAGAAACAGACAGCAGTGCCGAGTCTCACACCATACTTCTCTGTTCTCCTCTTTTTTTATTCTCCTTTTCCCAGAAATATATATATGCTTCAGTCTCTGCATAGATCAACATGGTAATCAGTGAAAACAATGGTGCAAGCCAATCTCCTCTGTATAACAAATATTGTAAACACATTTACTTTGAGTACTTGATTAGAAACCAATGTCCCCAGAACTCGTTAATTGTCCAAGGAAGCAGACAGTTGTGTATCCCCACATCGTGTGTAGACGAGATACTAAATCAAAGCAGGCTGACTATTCAAAGCAGGTGACTCTTTAGCAAGACAGGTAAATATTTATGTCCTGTAGATAGCCATCAGCCATAACCTGTAGCAGAAATGCTGCCTTTTCTTTAAAACACTGGTTTATAGCCCATTACACTAAGCAACACACCGAAATCTCATTTTCTTTAGAATACTGAATTCTAGCCCATTACACACACAGATAACTCGTCCCACAGAGTCTGTAATGCAAATGATCAGCACTGAATACCCGGGGGGCCGTCACATCAATGTTGGCTGTCACAGCTCAGGAGGGTGTCACACTGACCATGCAAAGCATTATGGGGCGCTTGTATTAAAAAAAATAATAATAATTCTCCTAAACCGGCCAAATCATCAGTAAATAATTTGATGAAAAATGGCGAACACAGCAAATTCGCTATGAATAACACTTGAGTAACAACATATAAAGAGGCAGAACCAAACACACAATTTGAAAGATTCTACAACAATCGTGTTCTTAGCCATTATACGCCATACATTTGGAATTCTGTTATTTCTGTTCCTGTGTATAATTTGGAGTTTGTTAATAAATTGTTAATTTGTTAAACTACGTCTGATCATTGACTCCGCTATCAAGTGTGTTAACGTTGAAGCCATACAATCCCTTTTTTCCCCTTTGGGCTCATGCCTGTGGTTCACAGTCTGAATATTCATACTTGTTGAGTATCCTTTTAATATTTAGACTTTGTAACACACAGTAAGTTAAGCTGCCTGCTCTCTGAAGTTTTATTCTCAAACACACAGTAAGTAATGGCGCTCAGCCTCCGAGGTCTCATGTAAATGTTATTCATGTAACACACACTAAGAAGGTGACTTGGCCCCTGAGGTTTCCCTATAAAACATGCGCTAGTTAAACAGCTCTTAGCCTCGGAGGTCACAGCTCCACTTTCTAAGGGTTTATAACAAAGTTTTGTAAATGATAGTAAGCTGATGCTAACTCAGATATTACAGAAATGATTCAATTCATAAAGTATAGCTAATGTAATCTTTAAACATCAATAGTAAAAACTGGAGTCTGATTATGATATCCGCAGCCTTTTTCCATCATTGGATTAGATGTATGACAAGTGTAATTTAAAGATGGTGAAATTTAACCCCAATGTGATTGTATCTCCAAGATCAAAATGAATCAGCATGACGTGTTCTTCAAAGACTTGAGTTTCTGTAACATTTTAGTCACATTTTTATCACTTTATAGTTTTTCAATTTCAATTTTTAGACAATTTCAATCGACACAAAATTAGCAAAATGGCACTGAAGCCCTTGCTGAAGAAGATGAGGAGTATGGTGTGTTCCTAGCTGTTACTAATCCATGGCAGAGGCAAACCACCAATACGTCTTCCGGTCCAGAGCCTCACTGTTGCATTTCAGTCAGCTGGGTTAATAACAAGTGTTAATGGTGGGCACATAACTGAACCCACAGCTAGACGAGGTGTACTGGCATATCAAGGCTGTAGCCTGGTTAGAACGTGATCTAAAATGGCAGGATGTATTGATACCACCATAACAAACATTGTCTGTGCTTAAAATGGTGTCTGGGACCGGAGGTGACCTTCATGAGATCAGCTGTCAGTTAACGTTTCATGAATGTACGTCCTGTGTCAAAGTTGCTGGTCCTTTCAGTGGGCAACTGGTGTTAAAGCAAAGCAAAATTCAACTGAAAATTAGTGTAAGACTTGCAATAGAGAGGAGCACATCAGTGAGGAGTGATTTAAAATAGGAAAGCTAGAAGGTCATTCCAAAAAGCCTGGTTATGATCAGAGACTCCAAAGTCTTACTGTCTACCACACTACTTGGTCACTTATTCCAAGTGTCTGTGCTTCTCTGTATAAAGAAAAACCTCCTAATGTTTGTGTGAAATTTACCCTTAAGGAGTCTCCAAATGTGTCCCCGTGTTGTTGATGAACTCATTTTAAAGTCACCTTCTCGATCCACTGGACTAATTCCCTTCATCATTTTAAACACTTCAGTCAGGTCTCCTCTTAATCTTCTTTTCCATAAACTGTAAAGGCTCAGCGCTTTTAATCTTTCCTCCTAACTCATCCCCTGTAGCCCTGGAATCAGCCTTGTCGCTCTTCTCTGGACCTTCTCTAGTGCTGTTGTGTCCTTCTTGTAGCCTGGAGAACAAAACTACACACAGAACTCCAGATGAGGCCTCACCAGTGTGTTATAAAGGTTGAGCAGAACCTCCTGTGACTTGTACTCCACACATCAAGGCGCTATATAACCTGACATTCTGTTAGCCTTCTTAATGGCTTCAGAACACTGTCTGGAAGTCGATCGCTTAGTCCACTTTGACTCCTAAATCCTTCTCATTAGGTGGACTTTTGATTTTCAGACCTCCCATTGTGTATTCAAACCTCACATTTTTACTTTCTATGTGTACTTTACATTCTCTGACATTGAATTTCAGCTGCCACAAATCTGCCCAAGTCTGTCTGCTGTCCAAGTCCCCTAGAACTGAATTCTTTGCCAGCTCTGGTCGTGAAATGTCACTAAATTTTGCGGTCTAATTGATGTTTCTTCCCAGAGGTACAAGTGACCTGAATTTGACACAACAGCCGATGCAGCAGCACTGCAGACACAAAGGGAGCCATGAAGCAGTTTGAGGGTTCCTCCTGTTTCTGTTTGACTTTTAGCACTTTGGCCTCATTGCAGCTCATGAAATAAAAGAGTAAAGTAACAAGGACTTTGAATGGCAGTGTTGGGTGAAAGCTACATGGATAAGTGATGAGGAGAGACAATGAATATGTGGGCAAAAGAGTGATGGGCATGACAAAGAGGAAGAGGGGGGAGGCTGAAGTGGATAAGGGAAAGGAAGATCTGAAGGGTCTAACAGGGTAAGGGGTGTAGGACTGAGCTGTGTGGAGAAGGTCGATCAGACACACACTGACCTCACAGAGAAATGGGGAGAGATGAAGAGGAAGAAATCATTTTGGGTGAAGATTGTACCGGTGCCCCAATATTCTGCAAAATCATTTGGATAATGCCTGCAGCTACTGACTGCTGAATATTTCTTATAATAACGGGGTCCTACAAAACACTACCCTGCCAACAACAGGACATCTTAATTATAACAGGCAGTTAAACGTGGCAACAACATTGAGACCACAACACAAAATACAAAATCAACACACGTGCAAAATTCACAAATGCAAGATGAGCACAATGTAGCATTAACTGTCAATAAAATATCAATTCTGATGTGACAAAAGTTCAATCCATGACCAGATGAACCCCAGTTAAAAGTAACGTGAGAGATGGAGAAGCTTCACAGACAGAAAACACAGTTGAACTCCTACCACCTTTTCCAAAGCAACCTGAGAATAATCCTTCCTAATGTATCTTTCACAAAGGGTTAAACAATCCCCCTCAAGACAGTGGGGCACAGGTCTCCCCCCGGTAAGTGGTACCTTTCTGGACAAAAACATTTTTTGCTCCAAGGCAACTACTGAGGTCCTCTAGATCTCAATATCCTTCATCTCTTTGGAGATTTCTGTGTCCTTTAAGCTTCTTCCTGCCTGTCCATTTGTCCAGTCCTCAGTAGATGTGCTCCCTTAAAGGCGCAGTTCCCATCTCCACTTTTCAGAAAGTCAAAACAAGGAGACAAACAATAATGAGAGACAACAACACTAATGTGCACCACTGCAAGGTTACTGAAGTCAGTAAAACGTATTTACACGATGTCGAGTACACCAGTTCTTAGTTACACACAAGTGTGCTCACCTCCCATTACACCTCTGAAAACAAGAACAGAAGAAATCTGACAAACGAGAGGAGACCCTCAAGCTGGTTTGTTTAGCTAATAGCTAAGCTGTCCCAAAATGTCAATCTGATCCTTCTTAAAGGTTCTCAAGGATTCCATTTCAACTCCATGACTCAATCGCTTGTTCCAAATTCCCACAACTCTGTAAAGAAGTGCATTCTGTCTTCAGTCCAAATGCACATCCCCATAATTTCCACCGGCTTCCTTGAGTATGTGTTAATCTCAATTAAGTTCAAAGAATTCTTCTCAATCTACTTTATCGATGCCTTTGAGGATTTTAAATACCTGGATGAGGTCCCTTCCCAGTCTCCTTTGCTCGAGACTAAACAGTTTTAATTTCTGGAGAATGTCAGCCACAGGGATGCACAAACCAGTGTGTTTCTTCATGCCAGTCCCAACCCCAGTTAAATGGAGAGAATTACATCAGGAAGGGAGTCTGGTGTCAAATTTTGCCACGTCAAGATGCAGACAACAATACAGATTTCCAGATTAACAATGGCCGCCACTAGTACTGTTAGCCAACATGGTGCTGGCCGAAATCAGGCTACTGTTGTGTAAAGGAGGGGAAGAAGAAGGGGGAGATGTGTCCAGAGGAAAGAGGAGAGGAGGAAGGTAAAGAGAGTGGAACTGATGGTAGGAACTTTGAATGTTGGCCGTATGACTGATAAGGGGAAAGAGTTAGCAGATATGATGGAGAGAAGGAAGGTTGATTAATTGTATGTGCAAGAGACTAAATGGAAAGGGAGTAAGGCCAGGTGGATTGGAGGGAGATTCAATTTTTTCTATCATGGTGTGGATGGGAGGAGAAATGGAGTAGAGGTTATTCTGAAGGAACAGCATGTCAAGAGTGTTTTGGAGGTGAAAAGAGTGTCAGACAGAGAGATGATTATGAAGCTGGAAAGGTGAGGAGTGATGAAGAATGTTGTTAGTGCTTATGTCCCGTAAGTTGGGTGTGCGATAGATGAGAAAAAAAAATTCTGGAGTGAGTTGGATGAAGTGGTGACAGTGTACCCAAGGGACAGAAAGTGGTGATTGGAGCGGATTTCAATGAACATGTTGGTGAAGGGAACAGAGGAGACGAGGAGGTGATGGGTAGGTATGGTGTCAAGGAGAGGAATGAAGAAGGTCAGATTATACTGGATTTTACAAAAATGATGGACATGGCTGTGGTGAATAAATATTTTAAGAAGAGGGGTGAACATAGGGTTACGTACAAGAGTGGAGGAGAGTGAGGGCAGAGCCAAGGATCAAGGAGGACTGCAAGGTTGAGTTTAGGAGGAGGTGAGACAGGCATTGGGTGGCAGTTAAGAGTTACCAGACAGCTGGGAAACTACAGCAGAAGTAATAAGGGTGACACTAAGAAGGGTGCTTGGCGTGACATCTGGACAGAGGAAGGAGGAAAAGGAAACCTGGTGGTGGAATGGAGAAGTACAGGAGAGTATACAGAGGAAGAGGATGGCAAAGAAGTAGGATAGTCAGAGAGATGCAGAAAGTAGACAGGAGTACAAGTTAAGAAAAATGCCCTAATCTATATGGTGACAACTCTTAGAAACTAATAATATATATGTATTATTTTAGATCACCATTCCATATGACTATAATATGTTAGTAACACTATCATCTAGAGCCGACCTTCATCTATGATGTGTTTGAAACAGAAGCTCTTGATCTCACCTGTTGAGTGATGTCCTCTAAAACAAATGAAGTCAACAGAACCTCGTGAACCTCCACAAGCACTTGACTGGATGTCATATGTCTGGATTATTCAACATTAGTGACTGGAGATTTTTTTTGCAAATATTTTGATGTTGTTTACTGCTCTTCAGGATCAGTTCTTATTGAATTGTATTGCATCAGGATTTGTTTGGCTTTGTAAGGTGGAAGCACTTTTGGGTCATGGGGAAGCTCTCCAAAAAAAGGAGGTCATCTGCCAGTAGCGTCCTCTAGTGGGACCCTGGGGACCTCAACAGGGCTGCTTTTCAGAACTACAGCTCTCAAGCAACCCTATTGGCATCCAATCTGAGACCTTGACAGAGAAGCCCTGCCACCTATTGTTCTGTAAGATAAATTGTCTTTGGTAGATAAACTCCCCCAGTGCATCCCTTAGTCTTGGCCCCAGACTGGGATTAGAATTAGACTTCATTCAGAGTGGGATATACCTCCATCTACACTGTCCCTCTGTTATAGTCCCCTGGCCAGATAAGATTTTGTTCTTCGAGATGTCTGTCCATTCTTTATGGCTTCTACGATAGATAGATAGATAGATAGATAGATAGATAGATAGATAGATAGATAGATAGATAGATAGATAGATAGATAGATAGATAGATAGATAGATAGATAGATAGATATATAGATTCCTGCTCAACACACGCCTTGTACCCTTGGTTTCAAATGTGCCATCATTAGTGCCAGCTCCTGTGCAGTCAGTGCCATCTCCACTGTAGCCACAGTTCCAGTCTTCATTGCCCAGTGTAATTCCACATCATCATTACCAAAGGCAGCCTCCTCCAGACATCTCTATCCGCACTGATTCTTGTGGATCTGGATTAATGGACATGGCCACTTCTTCATCATATGGAGTATCATAACCAAAGTGAGCATAAGAAGGGTTTGGACAATGTCCTCGGTGCTCACCGTCATTTAACTGAGGACTATAAGTGTCAAGTACTGCTGGATCATTTAGAGCTGCCCGCTGATTACCAGGTAGCTAAAGGGTACCTGAATATCCCAATCCCATACACCAGTGCTAGGCAGGCTTTGGAGCAGACGTATGGTCAACCAAGACAGTTTGTTCAATGCCAATTGAAGTTAATTTTGAATATGCCAGCTCTACAGACAGATGATGCTCTAGGATTTCAGAACTTTGCTGCTGCTGCTAACATTTTGGTGGGTCTGCTTAACTCTATGGATGGTCTCTATAGATCTGAACTGCACTGGGGGTCTCATATAGATACATTGCTGGATAAACTGCCAGTTACCTATGGAGACACATTTGGAGATCACAGCCTCAACAAGCTCATTATTAGGAGTGGCAGTGCCAGAACTTCCACACTACCTGATCTAGATGAGTGGCTTGACTGGCAAACTCAAGCCGTATACAGACACCCCGGTGTGTGTCTGAGGCTGTCAAGGGGGGACCTTATCAACGAGAGCGGAAACCTTTCAAGTTTACAAAGACCATGCAAGACATGTACAGGTCTCACGGGACATGAGTAGCACACGCCTTCTATTGCAATATCTGGTGCTTCATCCACAGACACCAAAGCTTCAAGCACAGCTAAGAAGCAGGACCTCTCTAAGTCATACTGCCCACATTTCAGTAATCATGAACACCACCTCAGTGCCTGTGGAACATTCAGCAAACTGAGCCCCGCAGACAAGAAGAAGTGGACTAAGAAACAAAACCAGTGCTGGAGGTGCAGCTGAGATCACAAGCTGGACAGCTGTCCACTGGAGATACCCTGCTCAATATGTGGTGGTCAGCATATACTGTACTTCATGAAGTTACTTCTGCTGCAGAGAACCAGAGCATCTTCACTGTAAGCACACCTTCACCTCGATTTTAGGTCGATCAAGTCAGCCACCCAGGAAGTGTGAAGCTAAAGGTGGTCCCTGCATGAATACGGAATGAACTGAGGACATTAGACACAAATGCTGTGTTAGATGATGGAGCTGAAAGGACAAAAATATGTTCTGGTAGCTGCCAAGCATCTTGGGCTGGAAAGAGCTGAGGAGATCCTGTCACTGAGAACAGTAAGACATGATATTGTCCACCTGTCTCATCTGAGATATCTGCACAAGCAAACCATAGAGTGAGATATTCTATCTAAAGGGCTTTCACTGCCAATGAATTGAACCCGGCTGAGCCATCTTGCCGTGCTGAAGCATTGAAACACTTAAGAGACTTTTTGTTTGAGCTTTCTGTTCAGCGTTTGATTCCACACCCGCTAATTGTGTGTTGCTGAAGTCTTCTGTCACCTTTAGTCATTAACACGTTTAGTGCACTTTTAGTTTATAACCAACACTTTAACGGTTAATAACATGTTGTTCTCGTAAATGTAAATACGCCATGATAACCCTGTTTCAGATTAGGAATGAGCAGGATATTAATATTAATCTCGGATAACACTGAAGGGCAATACGCTGTAGTTTACTTTGTTCTCAGACGCTAATTTCGATTTGTTTCAACTGGACAGATTTGTATTTAAACGTAAGGCATTTCACTTTCAGTAGACGAACGCCGTCCTGAGCCTCACGCAGTGCCCACATTTGGAAACTGGAGTAACAGTGCCATCTACTGGTCACCTTAACAAATAGCAGTTCACAGTAAACTGAAAATGCGGTGGTTGTAATTCGTCTTCCTGCGGGTAATCTATAATGGATCAGTGTTGACATTTTAATCGATTATGTTTGTATACGCAGCTCATTGGTACTTATATACTTAATGCAATTTTTTATTTATTTATTTCGTTTAGATACCACACACAAACACACACACACGCACATATATCTATTATCTTTGCTGCAGAGTCCAAAAGGGTGTTCAAACTACGTACTCTCTGATGTGGCTGCTGGCCAATCTAACTAAAGAGCCCAGTAATGTTTAACGGTCCATCTCAACTAGAGAGTGTGAATATACCGAGGCATGTTTAGCATACGGCTGATGACGTATTCATGTACAGTAATCCCTCACCTATCGCGGGGGTTACGTTCCAGAGCCCCCCCGCGATAGGTGAAAATCCGCAAAGTAGCGACCTATATTTATTTTATTATTTATACATATTTTAAGGCTTTATAAACCCTTCCCACACTCTTATAAACCTTCTCACTCTCTTGTTAACCTTTCCCACACTCTTATAAACACTTCCTATGCTCTTAAACACTTTCTACATTCTTAAACACCTCAGACCAACACTGCACGCAGCGATCAGACGTCAATGTGTCTGCACTCGCTTTGTGAAGGGGGGCAGCTGAACTCACGCTGAGCAGAAATGGACTTTGTGCTGCTTCTGCCAAAATGCCTGCTTGTCGCTCTGCGTGTTCGGAAGGAGGAGAGTGTGTGTGTGTGCGTGTGTGTGTGTGTGTGTGTGTGTGTGTGTGTGGGTGTGTGAGGGCTGAACGCACCTTCGCTCAAACCCCCCTCCCCGGAAGCGCAGTACGCTCCTGCCACTTCGCATTGTCAAGGGGGTGGGGAGCAGAATGAACGCTAAGGAGAAGTGGACTTTGTGCTGCTTGTCGCTCTGCGTGTCAATAATTTAAAAGCCTGTACATCACCAATTTTCCTGTCTCACTGTCTTGTCTTGCGTGAAGTTAAAATGTTTTATAATAGTGAGATGTTACTCATATCCTTAGCCCGACATTCACATATCATATGTGTTAACAAAGTGTGTTTTATAAGTTTACATGTGTTTAAAGCATGTGGGATGGGTATTTTAAGGCTTAAACTATAAAAATGTTTATTTATATGGTCTTTCTATATCGCGGATTTTCTCCTGTTGCTGATGGGTCTGGAACATAACTTCCGCGATAGGCGGGCAATCACTTGTATTTAAAAACCCGCAAAGTCGTGAATCCGCGAAAAGTGAACCGCGAAGTAGCGAGGGATTACTGTAATATAAATAAGGCCATATATGGACATCCTGTATTAAGTTACTCAGAGAGATACCTGATACTTCAAGTCCGGAGTGACCTTGAGGGCCTGCAAACTTGAATAAACTCATCCTACTTATAGCAGTTAGACAAAAAAAATATATAACTGAAAATGATAATAGACAAAAAAAAAAAATTAAGGTTTTCCACCACAGCCGCCACTACCTGCTGTGAAAACATCAGTCATATTCTTGCTAATGCTTCCCATCTTTGAAGGCAACTCCACTTGCACCCTATTAGTAATTAGCAGCCAGACGTAATTTTCTTTGAAATGCTTTAACACTTTTTGTGAAAATAATAACAATAATAATAACAATAATAATAATAATAATAATAATAATAATAATAATAATAATAGTCACAATAATAATAATAATAATAATAATAATAGTCACAATAATAATAATAGTCACAATCAGGAATTGAACTTTGCACAAGTATCATGTCTATCTTTCGTACCACGGAGCCATCAAAGCCAAACTGACCAATCAGATTGCTCAGAGGGACCACACACTCCGAGACAGACAGACAGACAGACGGACGTGTTTTATTAAACAGTCGATAGATGTTGTATATTAAGGAAAGGAGACACAAAAAGGTCGGCCTGATGGCGGCACACACATTCAAGTAAAGAGTACACGAGAGAACCGCATCACATGCGGCAAATCACATGACTGAAAAGCATGCGGTCGCACCAGTAGAGTCACATGACACGCCTGCTCTCCTCTAGTGATGGGAAGTTCGGATCATTTTACCGACTCGGACTTTTGAGTCTCGTTCAGCAAAATGAACGAATCCTTTTTCGAGTCATTTCGTTCATTTCAGCAAAATATAATTAAAACGTTACCTGTTACCTCCCTAACACATCTACTGCTTACACAAATGTTGATCACACTACAAACAAGACAAAACTATAATACTATAAGAAACAGAAAATATTAATTCATTGTTTACCTGGGTCTTTTGTCTATGATTCGCTCACCTCGCCTCTTATCTGACAAGTTTTCGGGTTTGAGTCGTTCGTTCATCACGTGACAGCCCCATAAGCTTTACCTATGCAGTCTGAGCCGGAAAGAGAATTGATTAGTTCATTCCTCGAGTCTTTCGAGTCGTTCGTTCTTTTGTCACGTGACCACTTACCGGCTCAGTACCTCAGTCAAATACTAACGTAAAATTCCATTTGTTGTATGTTGGATCATATTTAGAAATTATCATGAAATTATCAAAAATATCTAAAACACATTTTCTTATAAATAAAAAAGGTCTGTCAGTTTCTGTCACTATGATTTTGTTACTGTTTCTTGAGGATCTGTGGTGTATTATTTTATAAATAAATAATCCTGTTACAAATAAATTATTGATTAATTTGTCCTTTTATTGTCTTTGTCTATCAGTAAAGTAAACAAACACTAGGCTATATAATAAAATAATCCAAGCCTACAATTACAAAGTACTTATAGTTAATAATCGTACACTATTCTATCGCAGTGTTCATTTTTACTCCAATTTTGAGTTTCCTGGTATAATAATTGTTTTTCCTATGCAGACTTAACATATTGATCTAATATTTGTATAAAAAGATTGGTCAAAAAGGACATAATGACAAAGTAAAAGCAAATAACATTTTGAATTTGAATGAATAAGGTTAGTTTAAAATATTAAGGTTATGATAACTTAAACTTCAAGTTGTAACCCAAAATGAAATAAAAACTGGAGAGTTAAAATCATTTACAATCCAACATACAACAAATGGAATTTTACGTTAGTATTTGACTGAGGTACTGAGCCGGTAAGTGGCCACGTGACAAAAGAACGAACGACTCGAAAGACTCGAGGAATGAACTAATCAATTCTCTTTCCGGCTCAGACTGCATAGGTTAAGCTTATGGGGCTGTCACGTGATGAACGAACTACTCAAACCCGAAGACTGAAGTTGCGCAAATGAGCATGCGCGACTGAACGAATCACTCCCACGAGACGACTCGTTCTTCCCGAGTCACATTAAAGATTCGTTCAAAATGAACGAATCGTTCAAGAACGACCCATCACTACTCTCCTCTTCCCAAGGATACACAGTCTCTCTGAGCAGTATAGAAGTTCTTACTATAATGCGGTGAGGCGGCAGCGTGGTTTCAGTAACAGTCGCCCTGGATGAACGTTTAAAGAGCCATTGATTTCTATACATTAACTAGCTCATATCGTAACCCCCAAAACCATATAGTGTCTGACCTTGCCGTTCTAACGCATAGACGACATCCATAGCAGTGACAGTTTTCCTTTTTGCGTGTTCTGTGTAAGTAACGGCATCTCGAATCACATTCTCCAGAAAAATCTTAAGCACTCCGCGAGTTTCTTCGTATATCGGGCCAGAAATTCCTTTTACTCCACCTCGACGAGCTAAGCGGCGAATGGCAGGCTTTGTTATACCCTGGATATTGTCACGAAGAACTTTACGATGGCGCTTAGCACCACCTTTGCCAAGGCCCTTTCCTCCTTTTCCGCGACCGGACATTATCACTCACTATTCGTTAGCTTTCAAACACAAAATAAACACCAACAGACTGCCGTAGACTACTTTTCGAACAAACCGAAGCTAAGTACTGTAAAGGTATTGACCGGACCTATTAGGAAACACGCACTTCTAAAATGGGCGCTCAGATTCAAACCGCGAGCTCACTCGGCTTTACTTTTCTCCTGATTTAGAGCAGATGCACGTAAATCCGAAACTGAACCTGGTGAAACAAGATTTCCATATTCAAAATTTAAATAATACACTTTCTGTCTTCTTAAAAAACTATATTTGATGTGACCTTTTTTAATTCTAAATGGATTTTTTATTTGTATTTTTTTTAAATTTCAATAGTAACTAATAATTGTTTTGTGTTATATATGTAAGCAGTTTTTTGCATTTTATCATTTTCCTTTACATTTAGCAAGTATAATTCAGTACACTGTTAATTTTCATTTCTTCTTTTGGGCTAGTTAAGGGCAGCCAGGTTGAGTTTGTAGATAAGGCTTTGGAATTTTAAAATATAATTTTTTAAATCTCTGTTATTGATACACTTGTTACCCAAAAGCAGGTCACTTCACTCAGGACCCTTGTTGGATGAATGAGGTGGAGAGACAGATGTTGAATTGAAAAGCTCAATCCTAATGGATATGTTTCACATTTATGCCCTATGCTAGTTTTTTCTGGAAGTATTTAAAATATTTTAGCAAAATATAAATGCATTTTGCATGTTGTGAAACCACAAGGGGATAAGTGGTATTTGGATTCTGTGACCCGAGTAAAGTGAGGTTTTCTTTTCTCATGGTTGTTTTTGATATTATTTATTGTACATCATTGACGCCTGTTCTCTCATAACATTTTTTTGTACCTCCATTCTCCTTGAAAACATGATTACTTCATATTTATTCTGCACCACACTCCAGTCCAGTTGGTGGCAGTAATGCACCATAGGTGGGTCTGCTAACTGCCATAAAAAGACAAAGAAGAAGAAGAAGTTGGTTTCATCACAGCTTGGCTGTGTTGCACACGGTGTACTTTTCATTTTCTGAGTATTTTTTGTAATATGTGCACTTTGTTTGGCTCTTTCAAAAAAATCTAATACTTTTATTAAAAATACTAATGCAGTGTAATCCGTTTAGATGTATTGTTATGTGTATAAAGTACAAAGACTCTCTGATGTGTACTCATCATTGCCGTGCCAAATCTCTCACTGTAGGCTTTGTAAATTAACCACACAGAATGTATAATGTGAAAACTATGCACTGTTTGGGAGAATGTAATCCTACAATTTGAGCATGCATCTGTAACTGCTTACGAAACGGAACTGAAGAGGAAAAGTAAAATAATAAGCAGAATGTACAACCCCAAGTCCAATGAAGTTGGGACGTTGTGTAAATAAAAACAGAATACAATGATTTGCAAATCCTTTTCAACCTATACTCAATTGAATACACTACAAAGACAAGATAACGAATGTTCAAACTGATAAACTTTATTGTTGTTTTGCAAATCTTCACCTCATTTTGAATTTGATGGCCTGCAACACGTTCCAGAAAAGCCTGGACAGGGGCCTGTTTACCACTGTGTTATATCACCTTTTCCTTTTAACAACACTCAATAAGCGTTTGGGAACTGAGGACACTAATTGTTGAAGCTGTGCAGGTGGAATTCTTTCCCATTCTTGCTTGATGTACAACTTCAGTTGCTCAACAGTCCGGGGTCTCCATTGTCGTATTTTGCTCTTCATAATGCGCCACACATTTTCAATGGGAGACAGGTGTGGACTGCAGGCAGGCCAGTCTCGTACCCGCACTCTTTTACTACGAAGCCACGCTGTTGTAACACATGCCGAATGTGGCTTCGCATTGTCCTGCTGAAATAAGCAGGGACGTCCCTGAAAAAGACGTCACTTGGATGGCAGCATATGTTGCTCCACAACCTGTATGTACCTTTCAGCATTAATGTGCCTTCACAGATGTGCAAGTTACCCATGCCATGGGCACTAACACACCCCCATACCATCACAGATGCTGGCTTTTGAACTTTGCGTTGATAACAATCCGGATGGTCCTTTTCCTCTTTGGCCCTGAGGACACGACGTCCATGATTTCCAAAAAACAATTTGAAATGTGGACTCGTCAGACCACAGCACACTTTCCACTTTGCGTCAGTCCATCTCAGATGAACTCGGGCCCAGAGAAGCCTGGCGGCGTTTCTGGGTGTTGTTGATATATGGCTTTCACTTTGCATGGTAGAGTTTTAACTTGCACTTGTAGATGTAGCGACGAACTGTGTTAACTGACAATGGTTTTCTGAAGTGTTCCTGAGCCCACGTGGTAATATCCTTTACAGAATGATGTCGGTTTTTAATGCAGTGCCACCTGAGGGATCGAAGGTCACGGGCATCCAGTGTTGGTATTCAGCCTTACGTGCAGAGATTTCTCCTAATATTGATTTTTCTAATATTTTGATGATATTATGGACAGTTGATGATGAAATCCCTAGATTCCTTGCAATTGTATGTTGAGAAACGTTGTTCTTAAACTGCTGGACTATTTGCCCACACAGTTGTTCACAAAGTGGTGAACCTCGCCCCATCCTTGCTTGTGAACGACTGAGCCTTTTGGGGATGCTCCTTTTATACCCAATCATGACAAACACCTGTTTCCAATTCACCTGTTCACCTGTGGAATGTTCACAACTGGTGTTTTTTTGAACATTCCTTAACTTTCCCAGTCTTTTGCTGCCCCTGTCCCAGCTTTTTTGGAACGTGTTGCAGGCATCAAATTCAAAAGGAGTGAAGATTTGCAAAACAACAATAAAGTTCATCAGTTTGAACATTCGATACCTTGTCTTTGTGGTGTATTCAATTGAATATAGGTTGGAAAGGATTTGAAAATCATTGTATTCTGTTTTTATTTACGTTTTACACAACGTCCCAACTTCATTGGAATTGGGGTTGTAATTTGAAGAAAGAAGGGGAATGGTGGTATCATAACACCAGCTATGACACCCACTGTGAGCAGAAAAATAAGCAAGAATCGTAGCCTAACCTTAATTAAATAATACCAAGAATCTGTGGTAAAATTAAATTTTTCCAGTTTACTTTGTTTGTTACAACGATGCCTCAGGAACATGACAAATATGCGTTCCACCCATTAGCTCGATTGTAAAACACAAGAGCAGGCTATTTAGTTTTTTGAATTTTTTTTATAAAATATGCTTCACTTCAAAAATCATTGTCATGTTACAAATTAAAATATACCATTACAGTGAAGAGGTAACTTCAATTTGAAAAATACTGAACATATCCTAACTTATAAAAACATGAATGATTCAAAACTGTAATGTACAATTACTTCCCAAAAAGTTCTTGTGCAAAGTACATAAGACATCTGTATGAATTAATAAATGTTCCTAAATTCTTCACACTTGTGGCATATTTATAAATCATAAATCACCCATATCATGTTAAATGTGTGCATGTAAAAAAGTGCCCTCAAATATCTCTATGTGGAAGAAAATACAGAAAGAGAAAGAAATGGTCCCCGTTCGGGGTAAGAAAAGAAATCCCTGCAATGTAAATAATTCTCCGATTGTTTTTATAGATTTTGGATGGAGGGTGTTGAGAACACAAATATTAGCTGATTAATATTAGCAAATAGTAATTATTATTAATATTAACAGATGTTAGCTACCTCAGATTATTGATCACTTGTGAGAGCCAAGGGCAAGTAAGTGCTTTCCAGGAGAATTTGGAGGTCTGCACAGTCCCCCTGCAAGCAGATTAACTTCAATTGTCAGCCGCTATCCACACTGCAGATATTTAAAAACGCACAAACAGAGTAAACTGCCTTAGATTTTTCACGAAGTGTACAAGTGAAGTAACCAGTTACAGGCCTTTTAAATGTATGCTTTTAAAACTCGCTCTGAACTTTTATCACCGAACAGTAATGTCTCTTTATTTCGTGCGTCCGAATTTTATGAACCAAGACAGACAAACAGGTTCCACCGAGACTTGAACTCGGATCGCTGGATTCAGAGTGCTAACCATTACACCATGGAACCGTCTTAAGCACTTTTCTACAGTAAATACGGTAATGGCGAAGCACTGTAACGTGTTTATTTACATTTTAGGTGCTAGTTTGACATACTAAAAACTGTTCAGTGCTTTTTTTTAATAATGTAAATATACTTGTAATACTTCTGTGCCCTCGGAATCTTTACCCGATGCATACACTGCATTTTTGCGTCTCATATTTGGGACGACCTTCACACATTTAAGAGTTTTTATTTACCTCTGGTGAGAATTTCCGCAGTTCCTACCTGTGACATCTCACCTTCCCTCATAGTTGAGCTCACTTGAAGTTTTCTGAGTGTCTTAGGAGACTCTTTGGATGGCAGTACCTGTTCATTTCCTATGTTGCCCAAAAAGCAATTATAGATGTTCTAAAAAAAATCGTAAAAAATAAGAAGCAAACGAAACATATTGTAGCATACCTGTGTCCGGATATAAGAGGGACTAACTGTTTGAGAGGCCAAGTCCAAAATGATGGGATTCCTGGAGAAGCGGACTTGAAATCCTCGCTAGTGAGCGGAAATTGAGAGGGGCGTGTCACCGCTGCTGAAGCCCATCCCCCTGGCTGCGTGGCTCTAATGTGTACCCGAGTATTAGGTCGGCTCACGGAGGGGAGGAACAGGGAGACAGACAAGTTGCCTGTGACCCCGGGTACGCGAGAATTTAGCCCTACCTCTGTAATACACCTTTTACTGTCAGATGCGTCCGATTGAAAACCGCATGGGGGGTGGCGTGATGATTTCGCGCTGTCCACGGCCGTTTTTCCGAGAGCTGAACAGGGGAAACAAGGCTCAAAGATCAGGGGCTATAGGTCTAGCTTCTGTGAACATGTTGGGGGACGTCTCTCGAAGATTAGGGGCAACACGCTTGAGATCGGAGGCTAAAGCCCTGGAACACCCCTGCCTAACGACGCCACTGGGCAGGCGGTGTTTATGTGTGGGCAAATGAGATAAGCAGCTGGGAGCGCCCATCAGAGTGTAAAGCGGCAAATTCCATTCCATTCCAATCCCGTTACAATATTAAACGTGTCGAATTTCTCTAGATAAAACGCGACAACAAAAATGATTTCATTGGGGCCCATTTTTTTATACATTATTGTAGAGCATCGAGATAGAAAGACTATAAGACCCATAACGAATGGGAGTTAAGCCAAATAATGGGCGCATTTTTTCCACAACAAATGATGTACAATAGTCTTCTTGCAGAAATAAACTACGCTGTAAAAGCCATGTAAACCGCTCCGTAAAAATAACAGTCACTTCTCTAGACGGGCTATTGCACTCTCACAGTGTTACAGATCGTGTGGTGTCCCTTTCCACGTCTCTCCGTTATCATTTACATCGCCGTGTTTATACTGTCCTGACAATCTCCACCAGCGTTCTCGAGCCTTCTCGGACTTGAAAGGTATAACGAGAAATGTCCTGGGGTTCCAGGAACGTAGAACTCAGGACACCTGTGAATACCCTGCTATCGATCGCCTCTCCATCCCCGTCTCTAGGTGACAATGCTGGTTACTACAGTGTGTATGTTTTGTACATTGGATAAGGCCGGTTTATTTTTTTACTCCGTTGTCTCACTAGAAGGTACTACTTAGAAAGGAACTATCTATCTAATGTGAAATTCTCCCCTGGGAAACCCTTACTGAGTGCAGATAGACGTGTGGGTATACAATGACCAGGGTGAGGTCCCGCCTTGTACCCAGCAGCATAGACTCGTCTATAAAACGATTGACAATGTGCTCCATTGCAAGGAGCTTTAAAAGGAAAACATTATTTCAGTATGTTATTGGCACAACAACTTTGCAAAATAAGCAATGTTACATAACAGGAAGATACAATTGATGCTTTGAACAGAATAATAAAAGGTTAAAAATAAATTTTTAGCAGAGGATGGTTTCGATCCATCGACCTCTGGGTTATGGGCCCAGCACGCTTCCGCTGCGCCACTCTGCTCGATATTACTGTCTGCTTGTAAATTAAATAAATAAATAATCAACATGTCGCTAGAGGGTGATGTTTATCAAATCCAGTTTATTTTTATTTAAATAAAATAAAAGTAAACCAAATGATCACTTAACGGTGCCATAAAATGATTTAAATAGGTCTCAAATGTTCAAAACTATAACTAAATCACAAAAGACACCAGAGTATAAAAATAACAAGGCAAAAGAAAAGCAATACATTTATTATTCAATTGAAATATTGTGTATCATACAATAGTTAAAATCTTTTTTTTTTTTTTTTTAAGTCATAATTGTTGCCTGGGTGGCGCAGCTTCCCGGGTCCTCCCTGCGTGGAGTTTGCATGTTCTCCCCGTGTCTGCGTGGGTTTCCTCCCACAGTCCAAAGACATGTGAGTTAGGTGCATTGGCGATTCTAAATTGTCCCTAGTGTGTGTGTGTGTGTGTGTGTGTGTGTGTGTGTGTGTGTGTGCGCCCTTGTTTCCTGCCTTGTGCCCAGTGTTGGCTGGGATTGGCTCCAGCAGACCCCCGTCACCCTGTAGTTAGAATATAGCGGGTTGGATAATGGATGGATGGATAATTGTTGCCGAACATAGTCGGTGGCTATGTGCATCGTGCTTTACCCAATTACATCCATTCGTCCTTCCATCTTTCAAACCTGCTTATCCAGTCATCTGGAAAATACATTTTGTTTGGAAAAGTACAATTGTGAAGTTTTAGAATTTATACTTAGGAAACAAAATAGTGCACAGTAACATGCCTTTGTCTCACTGAATAAACCTTACAACAATTCAGAGCTCTGCAAATTATTGCAACAACAACATCATAAATGTATTCAAATGTCAGTAGCTGGACATCCCTCAGTTACGCTTGTCTGCTCTTTAGATAGATAGATAGATAGATAGATAGATAGATAGATAGATAGATAGATAGATAGATAGATAGATAGATAGATAGATAGATAGATAGATAGATCTTTATTTGTCCCCAAGTGGAAATTTGGCTTTCTATAAAAGCTCTTTAAATGAATAAATACATAAATAGACAGATAAATACAAATATACACACATATACCAGAATGACTAAAAAGGAAGAAGAAAGAAAACGCCTCAGTGTTAGTGTGTCATGGAGAGAATGTGCAGCATTGTTCATAATGCCACTCAGTTTTGTTTTACCTCTCTCCTTTGCTGCTACCTCCATGGTCCAGAATGCATCCTATAACTGAGCCTGCCCTTTTAGTTAGCTTGTACATTCAGTGGCCTCTCTTGAAGTGATCTTACCAGCCCAACACACACCATACTGGTTATCAAAGAGTCACAGAAGATGTGATGGATGTCACTATTGAGTCTCCCAAGTAAAAAAGAGCATGCTGTGCCCTTCCTTATATAGTTCCTCTGTGTTCTGAGACCAGTCCACCCTGTTATTGATGTGGCCCCCCAAGTACTTGTAGAACCTCGTTATCTTTATATCCACTACCTGCTTAGTGACCAGACATAGAGGCTATTTGGTGTGTCAAAAGTCAATAAGCAATTCCTTGGTTTTGCTGATTTCTGAGATGCAGACAATTCTCTTTGCACCAAGAAACAAAGTTGTTTACCTGACTCCTCTCCTCTGTCTCATCCCCCTTATCATTATATACCCCATAATTGCTGAATCATCTGAGACATTCCACAAGTAACATGACCTGATCCTATATTTATAGTATGAGGTGTACAGAGTGAAGAGAAGAGCAGGCAGGACTGTTCCTTTTGGTGTCCCAGTGTTGTTCACATCCACGTCAGAGGTGTGGTCCTTAAGTCTCACAAACTGAGGTCTGTCTGACAGTTGGTCCCGTTATCCGGGACACCACAGGCTCATCTACCTGCAGAATCTCTTCTCTTACTGTTGAACATGCACATACTGTAGTTATCCTCTTTGCCTATACTTTATCGCAAGCCTTTCTTAATTGAGCCTTCTGAATCTACAGTATATGAACGACTACGTGCTACTGACATTTTATTTAACTTTTTTTGGAACTTGTTGTGTCACAAATAATTTTTTTTGAGGATTGGCGAACCATTAAAAGGTTACTTTGCTAAATATCTTCCAGTCAATAGCTTGCTTTAACGAATGACATTAAGCAAAGCGCCCCTGTGTTACTATGCCAAACTGAGTTCGCGTGTCAATCTATCTAGATATTTATCTTTGTTTATGACTGAGACTTGTTACAATTAACGTATTTATCAGATATACGTAAGTAGAAATCATTTTACCGACTATTAACTGGTCAATAGCAATTTTATTTAAAACGTAACGCAGGTTCCACCAAGATTTGAACTCGGATCGCTGGATTCAGAGTGCTAACCATCACACCATAGAACCTTAATTTCAATACCATCGTACTACTAAAATGCCTGCAGTGTTTAGGCATTCACTTTATTAAAATAGGTAAAAAGTATTTTGTTTTGGTAAGTACTCGTTTGTTTTCTTATATAATTGCGTTGTTTAAAGACTAAAGCCGGGACGCGGATAAAAATCTGTCATTTTGAACTGTGCATATTACCCAGAAAAAGAATATATTCTGTACTTTTAATAGCAATGTGTGCGATCACAAAACACTTTCCAGAGAAAACAATATTTCAAATGTATAGGGTTTTAAAATTAACGTATACCAATGGATCTACGTAAATAGCACGTGAAGAATACAATGCTGAGATATGCTAATGTTCAAAAACAGAGTTAGCAGAGGATGGTTTCGATCCATCGACCTCTGGGTTATGGGCCCAGCACGCTTCCGCTGCGCCACTCTGCTTTTTAAGAATTTAAATTTGCAGTGATGTAAAAAAAACTATACAAGCATCCAACTGCAGTCAGGGCATGTTTCAGTTCTTAATATATCAGCGCACCTCAGACACTATGAAGCCCGTACGTTCCCGTCGCCTTCTAGAGACACACTCCTCATGCGCTCGTGTGTCGTCCTCCCCGTTTTCAGATGGAATCGGGAGCTTCGAGGCCTGTGTAATGCACGCTTCAAAAACTTGCAACATGTATTTTCACATCTGGACCTCTTACAGCAAGTCACTACCACAGAATGAGTTTGTCTGTTAATTTTTGTATATGGAGAATGTAAGAAAATAAATGCATAATAAGAACGCCACAATGTCATCACATTTCAATATAATAAAACACAAGAACAACGTATCAAACATTACTTTTATTTAAGGTGGCATAGTGCAAAACGGCATAAGGTATAGTTTCGCTATTGTCTCGACTGCTACAAATACAATAGACCATTATGAATTGTATTAATAGACAATTTCCTTAATATGAATCAAATAAACCATATAATTTGAGTAACAGTGCATGCCGGTCTTCAGAAGTTCTTTCGAATATTCACTTGGCATTACTACTGTGAACTGTGCTATTACTGACCTCATTATTTTCTTGTTTTTATATTAATGCAATACTTTACGTTAAGTCTCCCGATGCGGTTTTATTGATAAACTGTATTGCTTTAATTTTTATACCTCCGACAATTTAGTAACCAGACTCATTTGAGAACAATATTGACATCTAGTGGATTTCTTGTGTAAGTTACAAATGGCTTTTACTTTATAATTTCACACACATTCATACTCATATACACGTATGTATACTTCTTTATATACCATCCAATAAATAAGCTATAATTTCCTTCTGAGCTGCAGTGTGAAATACTCTCAATTCTTTTGCCTGTGTTCTGACCGACACTCCAGAGTGAACACTACATGTCCTGAACTCCTCATAGATACACAGTCGCCTTTTGCTATGTGCACACTCATACCAGAAGATTTCATACCATACTGATGGCTCTGCTGTTATACTGGCCCCTCGGCGCATCTTTGTGTAATTATTTGCTACAAGCCACAGCAGAACAAATCCACTGTTGAAACAGAATTGGAGAGACAAAAGAATTAACATATGCAGCCTGAAGCTAAGAGGCTTGAATAAATTATTGATAGGTGAAGTCACTGTGGAATATGTAAAACTCTACTCGTGACAGTTGCTGTGAGCAGCCAAGTGAATAGGAAACTTATCCTTACCTCAAGAAAATGGTACTGAGAATCTATAATAAAATGCGTCACTTCCAGGTTCCTTTTGTTGTCACAAGCCTGACCAAAAATATGGAAGTCTATCCCTCCTCAGGAAGAACAGGCACTGTGTTTCTTCACAGATGATGTTAGAGGACTTTTGTTGACTATACACTAATGCAAAACTGCCGAGCGCAGAGCAGATTACACCCGGTGTCCTCCCAGAGGAGAAACCCCTTTCTCAGATTAAACAGAATGGGCTCAAGGCTCACCCTGCTGGTCCCTCTAAGGAAAATATTTCTGCTCTCTTAGCCTTAAAACATTTTCCAGCCCCAAAACCAGAAGTTTTCTAAAATTTGTTCAGACATTAATTGCTAAATTATGTGCAACAAGAACTGGAACAGATATTATGACTGTGACCTCCATTCCTGCTGTTGTGAATATTTCTCTGATGGCTCCTACATTGCTACATACACCAGATAATTTCAGATCGATCATCTATATGGAATGCTAATGGTATCCATCCATCCATCCATCCTCTTCCGCTTATCCAAGGTCGGGTCGCGGGGGCAGCAGCTTGAGCAGAGATACCCAGACTTCCCTCTCCCACTTCTTCTAGCTCTTCTGGGAGAATCCCAAGGCATTCCCAGGCCAGCCAAGAGACATAGCCCCTCCCGGATGACTGAGCTTCTCACCCTATCTTTAAGGGAGAGCCCAGACACCCTGCGGAGGAAACTCATTTCAGCCGCTTGTATTCGCGATCTCGTTCTTTCGGTCACTACCCATAGCTCATAACCACAGGTGAGGGTAGGAACATAGATCAACTGGTAAATTGAGAGCTTCGCCTTATGGCTCAGCTCCTTTTTCACCACGACAGACCGATGCAGAGCCCTCATCACTGTGGACGCCGCACCGATCCGCCTGTCAATCTCATGCTCAATTCTTCCCTCACTCGTGAACAAGACCCCGAGATACTTGAACTCCTCCACTTGGGGCAGGATCTTGCTACCAATCCCGAGAGGGCACTCCACCCTTTTCCGGCTGAGGACCATGGTCTCAGATTTGGAGGTGCTGATTCTCATCCCAGACGCTTCACACTCAGCTGCGAACCGATCCAGAGAGAGCTGAAGATCACGGCCTGATGAAGCAAACAGGACAACATCTGCAAAAAGCAGTGACCCAATCCTGAGTCCACCAAACCGGCCCCCCTCAACGCCCTGGCTGCGCCTACAAATTCTGTCCATAAAAGTTATGAACAGAATCGGTGACAAAGGGTAGCCCTGGCGGAGTCCAACTCTCACTGGAAACGGGTTCGACTTACTGCCAGCAATGCGGACCAAGCTCTGACACCGATCGTACAGGGACCGAACAGCCCTTATCAGGGGGTCCGGTACCCCATACTCTCGGAGTACCCCCCACAGAATTCCTCGAGGGACACGGTCAAATGCCTTTTCCAAGTCCACAAAACACATGTAGACTGGTTGGGCAAATTCCCATGCACCCTCCAGGACCCTGCTAAGGGTATAGAGCTGGTCCACTGTTCCGCGACCAGGACGAAAACCACACTGTTCCTCCTGAATCCGAGGCTCGACAATCCGACGGACCCTCCTCTCCAGGACCCCCGAATAGACTTTTCCAAGGAGGCTGAGGAGTGTGATCCCTCTGTAGTTTGAACACACCCTCCGGTCCCCTTTTTTAAAGAGGGGGACCACCACCCCGGTCTGCCAATCCAGAGGCACTGTCCCTGATGTCCATGTGATGTTGCAGAGACGTGTCAACCAAGACAGTCCTACAACATCCAGAGCCTTGAGGAACTCCGGGCGTATCTCATCCACCCCCGGGGCCCTGCCACCAAGGAGTTTTTTGACCACCTCGGTGACCTCAGTCCCAGAGATGGGTGAGCCCACCTCTGAGTCCCCAGGATCTGCTTCCTCATTGGAAGGCATGCTAGTGGGATTGAGGAGGTCTTCGAAGTAGTCCCCCTACCGACCCACAACGTCCCGAGTCGAGGTCAGCAGCGCACCATCCCCACCATATACAGTGTTGACACTGCACTGCTTCCCCCTTCTGAGATGCCGGACGGTGGACCAGAATCTCCTCGAAGCCGTCCGAAAGTCGTTCTCCATGGCCTCCCCAAACTCCTCCACGCCCGAGTTTTTGCCTCAGCAACTACCAAAGCCGCATTCCGCTTGGCCTGCTGGTACCTATCAGCTGCCTCCAGGGTCCCACAGGACAAAAGGGTCCTGTAGGACTCCTTCTTCAGCTTGACGGCATCCCTCACCGCCGGTGTCCAGCAACGGGTTCGGGGATTGCCGCCACGACAGGCACGACTACCTTACGGCCACAGCTCCGGCCAGCTGCCTCAACAATAGAGGCACGAACATGGCCCATTCGGACTCAATGTCCCACACCTCCCTCGGGATGTGGTCGAAGTTCTGCCGGAGGTGGGAGTTGAAGCTACTTCTGACAGGGGGCTCTGCCAGATGTTCCCAGCAGACCCTCACAACACGTTTGGGCCTACCAGGCCTGACCGGCATCCTCCCCCACCATTGAAGCCAACTCACCACCAGGTGGTTATCAGTTGACAGCTCTGCCCCTCTCTTCACCCGAGTGTCCAGACATGTGGCCGCAAGTCCGACGACACGACCACAAAGTCGATCATCGTACTGAGGCCTAGGGTGTCCTGGTGCCAAGTGCACATATGAACACCCCTATGCTTGAACATGGTGTTCGTTATGGATAATCCGTGATGAGCACAGAAGTCCAATAACAAAACACCGCTCGGGTTCAGATCAGGGGGGCCATTCTCCCAATCACGCCCTTCCAGGTCTCACTGTCATTGTTCACGTGAGCATTGAAGTCTCCCAGCAGAACGAGGGAGTCCCCAGAAGGTATGCCCTCTAGCACCCCCTCCAGGGACTCCAAAAAGGGTGGGTACTCCAAACTGCTGTTCAGTGCATACGCACAAACAACTGTTAGGACCCGTCCCCCCACCCGAAGGCGGAAGGGAGGCTACCCTCTCGTCCACCGGGGTAAACCCCAATGAACAGGCTCCAAGTCGGGGGGCAATAAGTATACCCACACCTGTCACCGGGGCCAACTCCAGAGTGCTAGAGAGTCCAGCCCCTCTCAAGGAGATTGGTTCCACAGTCCAAGCTGTGCGTTGAGGCGAGTCCAACTATATCTAGCCGGACCTCTCAACCTCGCGCACTAGCTCAGGCTCCTTTCCCTTCAGAGAGGTGACATTCCACGTCCCAACAGCCAGCTTCTGTAGCTGAGGATCGGATCGCCAAGGTCCCCGCCTTCGGCCACCACCCAACTCACACTGCACCCGACCTCCTTGGCCCCTCCCATAGGTGGTGAGCCCATGGGAAGGGGGACCCACGTTGCCTCTTTAGGCTGTGGCCGGCTGAGCCCCATGGGTGCAGGCCCAGCCACCAGGCGCTCGCCATCGAGCCCCACCTCCAGGCCTGGCTCCAGAGGGGGGCCCCGGTGACCCGCGTCCGGGCAAGGGAAAACGCCGTCCAAAGTTTTCTTTCATCATAGGAGGTTTGAAATGCTAATGGTATGCAAAACAAAAAAGAAAAACGTCTTGAATTTATTGATTAGCAGTTAATTGATGTAATGCTAATCAGGGAGATTTATCTACATCCCAGTTCAGAATTCAGAATGAGAAGTCACTCTTGTCTGCAGATCTGACAGAATTAAAGGGAAGGGAGGCGGCACGGCCATTCTTGTTAAAAGAGGAACAGAACATTCTGAATCAACCACACCACAATTAACCATATTGGATGCTAACTCAGTGATGCTAAATACTGGAGACGGCACTTTGGGAATAAATGCAGCATACAACAACCTCCAGAATGATCTACCTGTACAAAAATTGGATTTGCTTTTCCAGTCAATCCAGCCATCCTAGCAGGGGACTTAAATGTAAAATACCCATCTTGGAACAGAAAAAGAATTAATAAACAAGGTAGGTCACTCATTAATATTGCAGACAACAACTACTTAATAGTGATAGGACCAGAAGAACCAACACACTTCCATCCAAATGGGCACAGACCTAATGTACCAGACATCTCAATCCTCCAGGATACAACACACTCTCCATTCATCAACTCCATTCCAGAACTGAGCTCTGACCACAACCAACTTCAATGCATCCACTGAATTCTGTCTTAACAGAGTTTAATATTTTACATTTTAAAGTGATATAACTTGGTGGTGCATTTTCAGTTGATCTCAGGTGGGAAAACACGTCATACTGAGCTGTAGCACTTCTGATGGTTTTTATCTTATTGTACACTAGGGGGCCCTTCCACTGCTCACTTCACTCGTCCACCCCAGGGTTTGGTTAACCATAAATACAATTTAAAGAGATTGTTATTTTCATGGGAATTGTTACATATGCATTATTTTTACTTTTACTTTAAAACTTTAGTATAAACAATATTTGGAATTAACTTTTCTTCAGAATCGCATTGAATTTTGATTCCGTGTTTGAACTTACATTGTGACAACGCAACATATAACTGCCTGTGAGTGAATATTGTTTCTTTCTCTCTAATAAATAAAATGGCTTTTTCGAATGTTTGTCCATGCTCTTTCTTCTTCGCTTAATCATTGACGTGTCATCTAGAAAGTATAAAATTATTGTCCTGATAAAATTTATAAGAGCTGGGAGTGCAGGAAGTGTGTCTGACAAAAGCATTCACACAACGGAGGTTAGATGACTGTGGTCTTGTTTGAAAATTGTTGTAAGTATGGCGTGACTTGAAAGAATCTCATGTTAAAAGTCTCCGTCTCACGGGGCTTCATACCATGCCAACATGTTTGGAATCTTTTAATTCTCGCTGGCAACATGAATTAGATGATCTACAAGTCTCCGACATAAAGTTGAAATCCGAACAATATATTACATCTCTTTTCACTGTTCCATTATTTCACCGAGTAATAATTTCCATTTGTTTGTGCTAATGCGATCTTTACTATCATTTTTTGAGTCTTTCAAATTTTCGTACTTTCATTATCTCTAACCTGCTCTGCGTGTGTATCACGCCAGCGTTTTTGAATTCTTTACGACGTTCTACTTTGCCATCTACTCTTTGTCTTTTATTTCCAGTCCTGGGTGTTGTTAAATCTCTTGGTACAAAGACTTGTCTCACCAAGAAAATCACGTCTCGTTTTTTTTTTTTTTATAACAGAGAGATTAAGGATTAATTTCAGTGGCATCTTGCTTCCCACTAAAGTCATGAAGGATCACAAAGCAGCACGTCAATTCAACATATTTTAGTTTGCAATCCCAAGATCCTTATCTAGTAGTTCATTTAAAGGTAAAAGTGATTTGATCCGCACGCCATCAAGGCACTTTAAATATTTACTAGTTCTCATCACAGCCAGGTATTTGAAAGGTTGGGGGAATCACATGTGGAACTGCACAAACACTGTGTGTGCCAAGGTAATATTCAGAGAATACAACAAAAATACTTAATAGGAGAAAGAAATAACACATGGACTTGATGTCTTCTCCAAAATTCGCTAACACTTGTACCCCAGTTTTAACCTCAGTAAAATAAAGGGAAATTTGCAGACTTCCTCACAAATGCTGGATTTTTAAAACTCCACATTCCATAACCTTTTTCTTTTCTGTAGAACGAAGCACAACACCAATCTCATCCCATTCAGCTTTAAAGGAGCAACAATGGGTTACTCTCCTGCACAGCAAACACCTAAAGTTACAGATACCTAACATACTGATGTGGGCACTCAACAACCAAGTAATTTTGAAAATGGCAGCAGAACATCTGAGGTTGGAAAATTGTATGTGCAGCTAAAATTTCATTGAATTTGCTCATGTGATCTGTTGATAAATAATCATTATTTACCAACTCATTCATTGCAAAATCTGACAGTGGTAAGATCACTCCTTCCATAACACTAAACACAAACACTAAGTAGACAATAACACTAAAAAACAGCAACACCGCCGGGAAGAACACTAAATGAGTTAAAGTAAAAGTCTACTAAACTTCTTTATTATAACTGCTTTATCGTAGCAGGTGAGGGGACGCTGGCGCACGCTTGTTGTCGCCGCTCCTACCTGTTAACACTTTCACAACAAACACAGCAAAATTCCCCTTAATTCTGCACTTTCTTACGCTTGTTTTATTTCGTTTATTGTACGTATAGTTTGTGGATACAGCTGACTCGAATTACATGGATTTGGCTTAATATTTACAGATTTTATGGACTCCACTTTACTGGGAACAGCTGAGTCTGTGGATCACGGGACGAGACCTACGAACATTTCTTTGTACCTGGCGATCTAGCACCTCGGGATGATCTGTCTCCGTGATTATATTCGCTATGCTGATCTGCTCCCGTTTCATCTTACAGTACTCTACGACCGGGAACTGATCTGATGTTCATACTAACCTGGCTTATGGCTTCGGGGCGATCACGCCTGAAATTACCAAGCGTCACTGTTTATGGCTGTGCATTGGAACATCCAAATCCTGCTTCCTCCTCCTGCTGCTTGCTATCGCCGCTCTCCTACGCTACCACACCCGCCTGTCCTACCGGCTGCGTTGTGCTGTGCTGCTTCTACACGGCTGTCAGCTAAGTATCACTCACTATTTTAGCGCTTTGAGTACTGAGAAAAGCGCTATATAAATGTAATGAATTATTATTATTTATTATTAAACACTAAAGTACAAAAACGAAGTAGAAAGTAACACTAAACTGCAACACCGCTGGGAGCACCGGCACACCGCGTCTACTAAACACTAAGAAACGCTAAAGGAAAAAATACTAATCAGTAAGTACCGCGTCTACTAAACAGTAAAGGAGAAAGGACTAACCGCGTCAGCTGTGGAGTGAAATGAAGTGAATGGGAGGGGAGATGATCACGTGACTCCAACACCCGCCTTAAATCTCCGTCCCTCCACAAACACAGCCACACGGATCATGGGGGTATTTTTCGTACGTCGCTTAAACCATCCGAGATCAGGTGCCTCATCTTGAATGAGTTAATGCCAGTGAAACTCATCCAGATAAGTCGGTTTTTCAAACGCAGCTGTGTATTAGATTAGTGTAGCTGGATCTAATCATACGAGATGAATGCGCGCGCCCGCGCTGAGTGAAAAGCCCATACATATTGAGTGTAGAAAACATGATCAGCAAGTCTTTGATAGGCTGTAACAAAATGACGAAAGAACGGGCGCATTTTTTTTCCACACAAGCGGAGCAAGACCTTTTATTCGAAGGACACGAAGAATTTCAAGATTTAATATACATAAGGGGTAACACTGCAAAAGCAGCCCAGACCAGAAAAGACGGCTGGCAAAAAGTGGCCGAAAAAATTAAACGCTGAATAGTGTACATTGTACTTACTGAATGCAGCGTTTCATTTCCTATGTGTCAGATTAATTATTATTTAATATGTCATAATTCCAGATCAAACGTGAGCACAAGGAGAACACGGGAACAGGTTAAAGTGCAGTACAAGAATATACTTCAAACTGGTAAATATTGGTATATAACTATTTAAAGAATTGTTGACATAAAGAATCATATAATATAAAAAACATTAATTTTAAAGCTAATAAGGAGGCAGACAAGCAAAAAACAGGTGGAGGTCCACGTGGTCCAGACCTAACCCCTGCAGAAGAGTTGGCTCTACAGCAAAATGCCCATCGCCCTGTTTCTGAGGGCATTCCAGGGGGAAGCTCCTCCTCAGAACCAGTGGCAGGAAGTAGTGGTCACTTCATTTCAGGTAAAGGATGGTCATTGCATATTTGTCCTCCATGTGTGCTATAGGTATGTTCCATATAGCCCTCTTTTTCGTTGGGTCAGTTGCAGGGAATGTCATATCCTTTGAACCTGTGTCTGACCAACGAGATATTAACTAAGGTCAAATATTTGATGAAGACACTGTGTCTGATTATTCATCAGGAGGAGAGGTACATTTTCCAAATAATGTTTGATCAAACTCCACTCAGATCAGTCCCATGTGCCCCAATCACATTTGGAAATCCTGGTAATGAGAATGTTAGGCTGATTGTGAGATTCTTCATGGAACTGTGGGTGTTTTAGCCTGTGTATTACCTACCTGCAATGGCATGAAACGCCTCTTTTATTGTCTGCACACGCAGGTGTCCAGGAAACACAATGAAAACCTGAAGGAAATGTTTCAGAGCCAAACAGACTTTACGAATTGCCTGGCAAACTGCACTTTTCGATAGGTGTTCCGCATCGCCTACAGTATATAAAAAAGTGCCGCTTGCAAGAAACCTCAAAGCAATGCCTACTGTCTGTGTGGTTGTGAGAGCCCGACTTCGCCGAGTTTGACTTCAAATATACGGAGCTAATAAATCTTTGAGGTACAATATTCCCCCTCGGCTAAAGCGGTATCTTTCGTACAGAATTTCCTCCGGGGGCAATAAAGGATCTTGCCGATCGCGCAAAACCCTCTTTATATGAAATTCTCTTCGTATAATTTGCGCACCAATATCAATTGGTCGCTCATTCATGAACGGCGAAGCCATGACTGGATGACTTCCACGCACCGTCACTGATTACGTGTGCAAACTAATCCTTGTTTACGCAGAACAAACCTGCTCCGAGCAGGTTTGCGGATTTGGATGTGTTGCTATGACAACACTTCCAGCAAGAGTTTCAAAAAACCGACAGATCCAGGATCAGGCCAAATCGTCAACAATTACATCCGGCTAAGCGAGTAATCCACGTACGAAAAATACCCACCAACTCTCCTTTATATGTATAGACGGTGTTGTTGTTGTTACATAGTAAGTTGCAGATGTTTTATTGATTTATTTATGTTGTAGGTAGCAGATTTTCTTCCTTTTAAATGCAAAAAGTTCAAGTAAAAAGTCTCAAATAAATAAAATACCCAAGTAAAGATACAGATAACCTACCTGAAAATTCAACATAAGCACAATAACAAAGTTGTTTTATTTCTATTCTTCCCACCTCTGATCCATCGTTAACAAATGCTTTACCTTCATTCTGTGCACATTCTCTCTTCAAGTTTCTTCTTTTTACGTTTTTCATGCCATCTTAGGTATCAATGTGACTTTCGCTCCTGTTATTTTCCTCCTGACTCTCAGTCAGCCTTCCCATCATTCCTGGCGGTAGACGTCACTCATTGTGCGACATGACTGTCTGCTGATAATCACTGATTTTGAATTAATTACCCCACAAACACAAGCCAAAGCTTTCCTGCCACTGCAGCTGAGTTTTGTTTAAATCAAATGTTTAATTTGTAATCAGATACTGTAAGTGCTTCATGAAACACATGACGGGGCTTAGCTGGCTACACACAGACAGGTGATGTTCATACTCCACAAATATACTGAGGCTGAACTTGCAGCTTGGGGGCCCTTAGTGGCTTCGATGGCCCTCTGCTTCTGTGGAGACTTCATAGAGCAAGAAATGGCGCTGGATATTGTACACAATTATTATGATTTTCATCATTTGTAATGGCTCTAAATTATGTGTTTGCATGAGGACAACTGATTAAAAATTCAATTGCAATTAATCTCTCAGTTCAAATTTGTAATCGAAAGTCACTTTGTATTAATTACAATTTGTCATATTTCCTTGTAGCAAATTAATATTTTTCTTTAAAGCAGAAATAACTCGGGGATTACTTTCTAATACAAAACAGTTTTAATAATCAGTTGTCTCTGTATATTAAATTATTTTGGTGTCTTTATTGAACAGTTTTGTGTAACAGAAACAAATGAACAAACAGTACAACACTAATTAGTGAAGGCTCAAAGTAGGATTAATTAATTAATACTTTTGAGCTTCATAACAATGTAAATTAGTTGGAACTTTGATTGGTTATGTTAATAATTCTGTCTTTAAAATGATATGAAGATGAAAAATAAAACATTATTGCGTTTCTGCCTATTTATTTAGCCAGTTGCTTAAGCAGACTTCAGTTTATTTCCACCAGTTGTTTAAGTGATGATATCCCAGATACAAAAACAAAAGTTCACAAGCGACCAGTGCTGGGAAACGTTACTTAAATTAAATTCATTACATTGCTCATTACTTACAAAATCCTAATCTCCTCCAGTTCAGCGCGTTTCTTTTCTTCACTTGTCTCGATGGTGGGAAAAAACAAAGAGTCGTAGTAAAGCTGAACTCACACTGCATGTGTTGCTGCCATGATGTTGTTTAACTGATCGGTTACTTCACTGCATTTCTCAGTTTGCTATCTGCGCTCTGCTTGGAGACTCGTGATGAACAACACGTTACCTCTGAAGGACAGGATCTCACATCCCAGTCCAAACGGTGAGATGGAATCCTCGTCTGTCAGCAGCCTCGGCCGAGCACTTCAAGCTTAGTGCACTGAGCCCGTTGTCTGAAAGGCCGTAGCGGCGCCCACAGATGGGTGGTCTGCAGTGTGTGAGTTGGGGTTTGGCTGAATGTGGAGATGACAGCTCAGATGTTCTCTTCTACATCGATGTCCAGTGCACTAGAGATGAGGTTAGGCTCCTCCGCACACACTGCTTTGGCCATTTTGCTCTCGGGTTGGTCGGTTTAGCTTTCGACTCAAAAGACCGCGTAAAAGAGGGGATTCATGGACCTCTGGAAAATGTGCTAATTCACAGGGTTTGGCCAACAGAAAGCCGAGTGCAGGAGTCACCGTCAGATGACTGGAGATGACAGACAGGTGATTGTAATTTACTCAAAGCAACAAATAATATACAACAGTAAAGTAAGCACACTGTAGGTAAACCAAGATAGTGGAATGCAAAGTCTGTCAGGAACAGGAAACCGCATCTGGTCACAAGGCGTGACTTTACTAAACTTTTTGACAATAATAATATTATTTAGTGACACTGAGGAGACTTACAACATTTGAGACACAATTGCTGGCATTTCTTTTGCTTTTCCAGTATTAGCACAGACAGCTGAAGTGACCTCCTCATGGTGACACACTGCCAGTGCCTATCAGTCCTAACATATCAAATCCTTTTGAAATTCACTCTAACACAAGTCTTTGACAGGTGAACATTACTAGTACCTTAGAAAAGCTCTCGGAAAGAACATTGTGTGGGAGAAAAAAGAAATTCCACCTTTAGTTTAACATAACAACAGTTCAGTAATTAACAATTTAACACCAAAATAAAATGCAGGTATTTCAGAACATTTATATATTTGGGGTGGTATGCCATGACAAAGGGTAGACAGCCCCCGGTGTAGATCTTCTCCAAGTAAGTCCACTTCTGGACTGGGTGGTCTCGTGGCCTTGAACCCCTGCAGATTTTATTTTTTTCTCCAGCCGTCTGGAGTTTTATTTTGTTTTTTTTGTCGCCCCTGCACCCCGACCTTGCTCTTTTTCTATGTTAACTAATATTGTCTTATTTTAATTTATTTTGTCTTTTATTTTTCTTTTCTTCATTATGTAAAGCACTTTGAGCTACTTTTTTGTATGAAAATGTGGTATAGAAATAAATGTTGTTGTTGTAGGTGGCACCAGTCTGAATTCTTTGTGGCCCAGAAGATTCCGATTTGTGAGAATTGTTGGCACATCCAGTACTGCAATATGGCAATATGTGTAGGGAAATGTATTCTGTCTTTTTCATTTTTTTGTATCTTTCAGTTATGAATTTTCCCAAAGGCAATTGTTTGTGTAAACTTAGTGTCATATTTGGAGTACGGATGATAATTAATGCGACTCCCCACAGACGGCAGGCACCCTCAGGCGATGGTGGATGCTGTACAGCAGCGTTTCTCAACCTTTAAGTATTTGTGACCTGAGTTTTCATAACAGTTTTAATTGCGCCCCGCCTAATGTTTTTTTTTTTTTTAAATGAGCCCACTAATACCAATTTGTTCTTTTTAAATTAATGATATATCACAGATACATATTTTATTATACCTACTTAACTTTTATCGACATTTATCTAACCCTATATTTATTTTTCTAGTATCAGAATGTAGTTTAAGTTAATTTGTGTTGGTTTCAATAGATGTATTTTTCATATTTTTGATTCGTTTTCTTTTTTCACATCTTTGCACCCCCGTTTGTTACTTCTTGCCCCACTAATTGAGAACCACTGCTGTGCAGGTAAGTCTGCTCTCTCCAAGCTTTTTCTAATTTTATTGTATTTATTTGACATGTATATTATTTGGTAATTCTCAACTGTTAAATAAGTTGTGTGCCCCCCCCCGAGTTCATATATACAGTTTTGTATGTTTTATTATCAAAAGCAAACAAACAAAAACAAAATAAAATTTAAAAAGCATTTCTTCTTTTAGTGCGCTGCCACAGTGTTAAAACATAATTCAGCATGGTGTGCAGTATGATCGTGTGTATATTTTGGATTTTAATTTAATTGGTTTTGTATTAATAGTTTGTGTTTATAATTATTAGTAATTGATTTATTATTTAATAAGCATTGGCGAGAAGCTGTTTGTTCTTTTTTTGTCAAGGAATGTTTTCTTATT
The DNA here is from genome assembly GCF_900747795.2 of Erpetoichthys calabaricus. Classification (NCBI taxonomy): domain Eukaryota; kingdom Metazoa; phylum Chordata; class Cladistia; order Polypteriformes; family Polypteridae; genus Erpetoichthys; species Erpetoichthys calabaricus. Next base: position 775,054 of record NW_026261589.1, on the reverse strand, counting down.
TTTTGTTATATTAAAATAGCAAAATACAGTTTATGATATTATAAAGCTGAACTATTATTTATTGTGTGAGGCTATGTACCTATATATTGTAAAGTGTTTTTTTTCTGATGAAATGTATATAATATATTGTAAATAGTTCTATATGTAATATGTATGTTATGAAAACAGAGTTAGGCACATGGTGGAGGCTGTAGAGTCTTTGGTGAGAAGCCGTTTGTATGACGCCCTGTTCTTTATTTTGCTTCTGGAAAAGGAAAAAGGATATAAACTTATTTGTCTCCTCCATGTTGATTTGTTTTTGACACAACACTAAGTAGGATGGATTTGTGTCAGTTGCATGTGCTTACTGTCCAGGCAGGAGTGAACCTCACTCTTTAGTCAGGACAGCTCAGTTGTACTTCTCTTCTGTGGGAATTCTGGTGCTTCTCTGAAGTGTACTGCTCGGACAGATTTGTTTGCCACATTCCAAACAGCAATATGGCTTCTCTTTGAGATTCATTTCTCAACAATAGTTTAGTTTGCTTACTTTTCAGGACACGTCTGAACCTCACTCTTGAGTCCTGAAGGATTCTTGTTTTTCTAGACTGATTTTTGAACTGCTACCCTTTTTATTCTGGTGTGAACTTCCGTGTGTCTCTGAAGACTGACTATCTGTGAAAACTGTTTATTGCATTCATTACAGCAATATGGCTTCTCTCCAGTGTGAACTCGTGTGTTTCTGAAAACTTTTTGCCACATTCAGTACAGCAATATGGCTTCTCTCCAGTGTGAACTCTCGTGTGTTTCTGAAGATTGCTAATTTGTGTAAACTGTTTACCACATTCATTACAGCAATATGGCTTCTCTCCGGTGTGAACTCTAGTGTGCATCTGAAGATGGCCTTTTAGTGAAAACTGTTTACCACATTCATTACAGCAATATGGCTTCTCTCCAGTGTGAACTCTCGTGTGTATCTGAAGATTGCTTATACGTGAAAACTGTTTACCACATTCATTACAGCAATATGGCTTCTCTCCAGTGTGAACTCTCGTGTGTATCTGAAGATTGCTTATACGTGAAAACTGTTCACCACATTCATTACAGCAATATGGCTTCTCTCCAGTGTGAACTCTCATGTGTATCTGAAGATGGCTCATTTGTGAAAACTGTTTACCACATTCATTACAGCAATATGGCTTCTCTCCGGTGTGAACTCTCGCGTGTCTCTGAAGATTGCTTATACGTGAAAACTGTTTACCACATTCATTACAGCAATATGGCTTCTCTCCAGTGTGAACTCTCATGTGTGTCTGAAGATTGCCCATTTGTGAAAACTGTTTACCACATTCATTACAGCAATATGGCTTCTCTCCGGTGTGAACTCTATTGTGTTTCTGTACACTGCTCATCTGTGAAAACTGTTTACCACATTCATTACAGCAATATGGCTTCTCTCCGGTGTGAACTCTCGTGTGTTTCTGAAGATTGCCTTTATGTGAAAACTGTTTACCACATTCATTACAGCAATATGGCTTCTCTCCGGTGTGAACTCTCGTGTGTTTCTGAAGACTGCCTTTATGTGAAAACTGTTTACCACATTCATTACAGCAATATGGCTTCTCTCCAGTGTGACCTCTCATGTGTTTCTGAAGAGCACTCCTGTTAGAGAATTCTCTGCCACATTCCACACTCCAGTGATCTTTCTTTCCTGTGTAAAATTTAAAACAAAAAGGAAAAAAAAAGAAGCTTATTTTCAATTCGCTGCCTTATTATCAACATTAACTCACATTAAATACATGATGGCTGACATTAGGAACATCCTTTGATCAGCATAAGCAACTATAAAACTTTTGTTGTACTTGGGAAACACACTTAATTTGTTAATTTTATTACAACTGCTCAGTAGAGCCACATGTATAAAACTTCCTTATGCTCAGCCTCATATATGAAAGCTTTTTCTAAAGCAAAAGTTAGGATTTATAAAACTAGAACTTGCCATTTAAATTGGCTCAAAGTTCCCTCAGGTTTTGAGCATTTGTAAGTCCCATGTAGTCTTTATATGTGTTGGCATTTTAGCAACTCCAGGTGGAAAAAAGAAGAACTGAATAGAAAATCTCATTTCATTACACATTTCACATTCTGATGTTTGACAGGCTACACAAGAAGTGAGTTTTGATGTATCACAATGACATTTTGGCTCATGATGATGACTTAGCTGATTTAGACTCCCTACTGTCATCCTCTTTGAAGTGTGTGCTGAACTGCAGCCTTCATTACAGAGACCACCATACAGAAATCACACAATCCCAGTTCTCTTACAGGTCTTAACAGCTGTGGGCTATTTGACGATGGTAGCTTTTCAGTGTGAACTGCCTGACTGGTGAGGAATCTCTCAGTCACCCTGAGCCACGTAATGCCATCTGTATGGGATGGTACACTTAAGACGGTAGAGAGATACATGCAATGTTGTTACCATCCGGGTATGCAAGTCGTGATCAAAATTAAATCTGCAGCAACATCTGCTGTCTTCAGCAGTGGTGGTCTTACTTGGCCTACAAGTCCCTTTGTGATTACTGAGCTCACCAGTGTGTTCTTTCTTGTTATTGATATTCCAGACAGTTGAATTGGGTAATCTTAAGGTTTTCCGATGTCTCTAATGATTTCATTATTATTTTCCAGCTTCTTTGACTTTCATTGGCACAGCTCTTGCCCTCATGTTGAACAATGGCAACTACAAAGACCAAAGGTTGTCTGTAGGTAGGAGTAAGCTGAGGTGTCTTAGGCCTGCAAGACTACAGCAATGAAATACACCTGAGGAATCACAAACACCTCTGGCACCAATTGTTCCAAACATTACGGTGCCCTGAAATGGGAGGACGATTCAGAAAAAGTTCTGTCATTTCTACAAGGTGTTCTTAAATTAAAATCAGTAATTTGTACTTTAAAATTACAAATTAAATAATTCAGATATAATTAAACATGTATTAAAGGATTAAATGCAAGAAGAATGTTTCATTGTCTCAGCCATTATGGAGGGTACTGTATAAAACAGAATGCCACGTCAAGCATGAAAAGTGCACCTTCAATAATTAGAATGTGTCCTGACATTTATCCACACTTGAACTTAAACCACTTGACACCAAAACAAACAACAAAATGTCTTCTTTCATTCACCAAAGCACGCTGATGACATTTATACTCACCATTCTAATGTTAAAGGGTATCTACTATCAGGACATATTTTTGTTGACTAAGCTAAAATTTGCCAGGTTTTACGGTCTATTTGATCCAATGTGTGTGTTCATGTATGGAATTATTATCTCTGTTATGGCAGAAAACATCAATCAGTCTAAGCCTGCACTCAATGAAGAGTGAAGATAAAAGAAGAAAGAAGAAATACAAATGAATTAAACAGTAATGTTACACAAATTGGCCTTGAACTAAAATTTTAAATTTTATTTATTAATTTTATTGTAATCATTCTATACAAATAGATTAATTAATACAAAAAAGGGCTTTTTAATAGGGCAAAAATAAACCAAAAGAAAAAAAAAAAAAAATAAATAAATAAAAAAATAAATGGAGAAGGAAAAGAAATGCAGAAATAATTATTTCTTCTTATTCTAAAATATTATTGATTAGATCCAGCCAGGTTTTGAAAAAATTCTGTACAGATCCTCTGAGAATTTGATTTTTTTCCAAGTTCAAGTAATATAAAACATCGGTTTCCCCACTGACTTATAAGAGGAGAGTTAGGATTCTTCCAATTTAACAAAATAAGTCTGCATGCCAAAAGTGTAGTGAATGCAATAACAGTTTGCTTGTCCTTCTCCACTTCAAGTCCATCTGGAAAAACACCGAACACAGCTTTTAATGGGTTAGGAGGGATTTTTGACACCAAGGCTGTCTGAAGGCACTTAAAAAATTTTGGTCCAGAATGATGTTAATTGGTGCAGGCCAAAAACATGTGACCTAGTGAGGCAGGAGCTTGGTTGCAGCGTTCGCAAGTTGGGTCTTGCCCTGGAAACATTTTGGACAGTTTTAAGTGAGACAGATGAGCTTGATATATATTTTTAGTTGAATAATTCTATGCTTTGAGCATATGGAGCTTGAGTGAATTCTCTGCAGTGCTACCTTCCACTACTTTTCTGATATATAATGCAGAAATTGTGTCTAATTCCTCGAAATTGAGCAGTATTTTTTCCAGCATGGTGGAGGATACGAGATGAGGAAAATCGGGCAGTTTCTGTTTAACAAAGTTTCTAATTTGAAGATAGTGAAAGAAATGTGTAGCTGGGAGGTTGAATTTGGAATGTAATTGTTCAAAGGATGCAAAGATATTGTATATATAAAGATCCCTGAGCAATTTAATCCCAAATCTTTTCCAGGTATTAAACACTGGATATGTTTGCGAGGGTTGAAAGAGGTGGCTCTCCTGCAGGAGTGCCACAGATAAAAGATATTCCATCTTAAAATGCTTTCTAAGTTGGTTCCATATTCTGAGTGAGTAAAGCACAATTGGGTTATTAGTATATTTGTGATAACTTGCATTTATTGGAGCGCAGAGCAGGGAGTATAAAGAAGTACTACAGGATTTTACTTCTATTGTGGACCAAGCCTGTGTATGTTCATTTATTTGTGTCCAGGTTTTTATGGCTTGAATGTTTGCAGCCCAGTATTAAAACTGAAAATGAGGAAGGCCTAACAGAAGGTTTATGGATGTGTTGAGAGAGGACATGCAGGTGATGGGTGTAACAGAGCAAGATACAGAAGGCAGAAAGATATGAAAGAAGATGATCCACTGTGGAGACCCCTAACGGGAGCAGCCGAAAGAAAAAGACATTATACAGATAAAATTTTAACATCATTTAAATAATCTATATTGTTAATAATTTAGTATGTGAGGACACGGTGTTACAGCGCTAGCGATTTTCCTGCCTTGCGCTGTATTCTTGCTGGGATTGGCATGACCCTGGATGGATAGATGGATAGAATAATTAAACATGTACTGCAAAGATATTTCAATGTTCCTTAAAAGTTTTGAAGAATCGGCGTTCAAAGCTTACAGACGGCTTGACATCAATTACAGAGCTGATTGTGTGGCGATTGGTGACTTGGAGAAAGAAAAAGGAGGACAGGAATTGGGGGTTAGTACGTTCTAAAGAGACAGTACTGCTGCAATAAATTACTTCATCGAAGGTCGTGCATGGCGAAGCAAGCATCTTGATGGAGGCAGGAACAATCTTTGGATGCTGCACCAGTTTATCACTATCACTGCGCCACCGTGTTCCCATGTTTAATAACGTACTTTAATTCCGATCATCATGAAAATTGTATCAAGTATACATCTTAGTATTTAAATTATTCAGAGAGCTGTAATATCATGAATGTAATGGATTCTGTGTCCTGTTGGAGGAAGAGAAAGCCCATTTAAGAAACACGTAGTGATTCACACACAGAGCACATACAAGAACACATAAAAAACAAAGCATTTAACATGCTACTTTAGTTACGGTGAGATTTTGAGACAAAGTAAACTACGTAAAATAAAAATGACAAAATAAACTGTGATTAAAGTGGAAATTTCGAGATTAAAGTTGACATTTCCAGCTTTTTTTTTCTCACTGTGTGCATATTTTTTTTCTCTGTACCCTAATAAGCTTTCATAGGACACTCAGACGGTGGGCTACAACTCGGCATTTCATGGCAATTTTGATATCTGACAACTTCTTTTTATTTCGGGCACTGTGAGACTTTGTGAACTTGAGCTTTTGAGTTTCCCCAACATGCTATGTCACTCAGTCAACTTCCTTTTGTTGTTTATATCACTGTTTAAACCAACAAATAGTACGCTTTTCCTTTGCCTCCACTTGGTATTCGCTGAAATTCTTCTATTTTCCCCCGTGGTTTTGCCATCGTCTTTTCACAGATCGGTAAGCTAAAGGGCTATTTACATTGATTTGCATATTGAAATAGGTGTAATTCTGGGAGGAGTTGGGGAGTGCTGGCAGGCACATGTGTAACTTTTTACGCTGACCGGGATTTATGGAGCTGAAGTCATGGAAGTTGGTGTACGCACAGATTTATGCATCTGGATTTTCTGCTTTTGTCCGTATGCCATGTTTTAGTGTGAATTCTACTCACGGTGTTATGCATGAGGCCACTGGAGTCAATCTGGGTGCCCTATAAAAGGGACCAGTCACCACTACTCAATGGCCAGAGTAGGGAAGATGAAGGACAAAACCTATGAGGAGGAGTGGAGGTTAAAAGGACTGGAGATATGAAAGACTGTGCTTGGTGTTGAGGACATTGTGCTCTTGTGAGGAACGAAGAAAGCACTTCTCACCTGTAAATAAAGGTGTGCTGTGTGGAGATACTTGTGTCCTGCCAGTATGTGTCGGGTTAGAGTGGCTGTACACACTCTGGGCTTTACAGTGAATAGAACTTAAAAGAGCAATGCATGCAAGACGGCCCAAGAATCTCACAGAACTAGAAGCCTTTTGTAAATACGAGTTGGCGAAAATCCCCCAAATAAGAACTGAAAGACTCTTAGCGGGCCACAAAAAGTGTTTACAGGCTGCCACATGGGGTGTTACTAAGTAAGGACCATGCAGGTGCCCACACTTTTCCTTCATGCCCTTTGATCTTTTGGTTACTTTAAAACAGTAAAGGATGGAAATAAAAAAGTAATCTTGCTTAAAATATTAAAGAAATTTGTCATGTTCAGCTTTATGCCTTTTGGAGATCAGGTCATCTTTTACTTACGTATTTGGTCACAGTAACAGAAATTTTGCCAGGGTGCCTGAGCTTTTGTATGACACTGTGCAAGCTTTGCTGTTAGGAAATTCAATCTCTACAAGTTGTGTGAATGGATCAAGACGAGCGAGAGGGCCACTCATGGATTGTTCTTTGTCTGCCACCTCCTCTTAGACTCGCCCAGTCATGACCACAAATCTCCACACATCATCACTGGGATGACCACTGAGGCAGACCAGTCATGCCAACTTGAGGAGTGGTAAAACTGCATAGGCAACACAAAGGTCTTAACAAGCAGTGGAGCACTGAGATAAGGGAATTAACAAAGGCAAAAAGGATTTAATTAAAATTACCCTAAGTTCTTGTCTATAAGCCACGGCTTATCTAAAGAAAAAAGTTGTGAAAATGAAAAAATAGAATATCGGCTTATACATAAATCCGGTTTATACAGTAATCCCTCCTCCATCGCGGGGGTTGCGTTCCAGAGCCACCAGCGAAATAAGAAAATCTGCGAAGTACAAACCATATGTTTATATGGTTATTTTTATATTGTCATGCTTGGGTCACAGATTTGCGCAGAAACACAGGAGGTTGTAGAGAGACAGGAACGTTATTCAAACACTGCAAACAAACATTTGTCTCTTTTTCAAAAGTTTAAACTGTGCTCCATGACAAGACAGAGATTACAGTTCTGTCTCACAATTAAAAGAATGCAAACATATCTTCCTCTTCAAAGGAGTGTGTGTCAGGAGCACAGAATGTCACATAGATAGAGAAAACAATCTCTAGCAAACAAATCAGTGGTGCTGTTTGGCTTTTAGGTATGCGAAGCACCGCGGCACAAAGCTGTTGAAGGCGGCAGCTCACAACCCCTCTGTCAGGAGCAGGGAGAGAGAGAGAGAGAGAGAGCGAGAGAGAGAGAGAGGGAGAGAGAGAGAGAGAGAGAGAGAGATAGACAAACAGAGACAGAGTTTGTTTTTCAGTCAAAAATCAATACGTGCCCTTCGAGCTTTTAAGTATGCGAAGCACTGTGCAGCATGTCGTTTCAGGAATCAGCTTTACAAAAGATAGCAACGTGAAGATAATCTTTCAGCATTTTTAGACGAGCGTCCGTATCATCTAGGTGTGCGAACAGCCCCCCTGCTCAATCCCCATACGTCAGGATCACAGATAGTCAGCGCAAGAGTGAGAGAAAAGTAAGCAATCTAGCTTCTCAGCCATCTGCCAAATAGCGTCCCTTGTATGAATCAACTGGGCAAACCAACTGAGGAAGCATGTACAGAAATTAAAAGACCCATTGTCCGCAGAAATCCGCGATATATATTTAAATATGCTTACATATAAAATCACAATTTAAATGACCGCTACGCGCACGTGTTGACTCGGCGACGCCCAGAGCAGAAAGAACGCGCTCCGGCCGCTCCAACCGCGCCATGCGGGGAGTGAGAGAGACGCCAATATCTCACACTCTCTCCCCCCTTAAAGAAATTAAATGGGTGTGAGTGAGACCACTGACCTCCCTCCCTTCTATTAGTTATAGGTTATAGTACGTTCGGCTTATCCATGAGTCCGGCTTATTTATGATAAGATTTTATTTTAAAAATTTGTATGATTTTTGGTCTCTGGTTTATACATGAGTCCAGCTTATAGACAAGAACCTAGGGTATATACAGCAACATATATATCTCACAGAACTAGAAGCCTTTTGTAAATACGAGTTGGCGAAAATCCCCCAAATAAGAACTGAAAGACTCTTAGCGGGCCACAAAAAGTGTTTACAGTCTGCCAAACGGGGTGTTACTAAGTAAGGACCATGCAGGTGCCCACACTTTTCCTTCATGCCCTTTGATCTTTTTGTTACTTTTTGTTACTTTAAAACAGTAAAGGATGGAAATAAAAAAGTAATCTTGTTTAAAATATTAAAGAAATTTGTCATGTTCAGCTTTATGCCTTTTGGAGATCAGGTCATCTTTTACTTACTTATTTGGTCACAGTAACAGAAATTTTGCCAGGGTGCCCGAGCTTTTGTATGACACTGTGCAAGCTTTGCTGTTAGGAAATTCAATCTCTACAAGTTGTGTGAATGGATCAAGACGAGCGAGAGGGCCACTCATGGATTATTCTTTGTCTGCCACCTCCTCTTAGACTCGCCCAGTCATGACCACAAATCTCCACACATCATCACTGGGAGGACCACTGAGGCAGACCAGTCATGCCAACTTGAGGAGTGGTAAAACTGCATAGGCAACACAAAGTCCTTAACAAGCAGTGGAGCAGTGAGATAAGGGAATTAACAAAAGCAAAAAGGATTTAATTAAAATTATATACAGCAACTTCAGAAAGAAAAAAAATGTCATATACAACAAAATTGCTTTATTTTCTCATATTCTTCAAAGAGAAAGTAACAATTACACAAACATTTCTAAATACATAACAATAAAATGTGTAGCACCCATGCCCGGGTGTAATGTCCAACGAACAAAGGCAACAAGACACACAAAATCAGACGGATGTAAGGCCTAGCATATCCAGTGAACGGAGAGTCCTAAATACACGATGTGATCAAAACACAAGGACTTAACAATTCACCATCGTGCACAATTTACTAAATGAATATTTCACCGTGCTAGTATTTTAAAATAAGACTACAAGAAATTATAAGGGACTGAAACTTATTTATAGCATTTATTTTTCTACAAAACTATGAAAAATGCTGTCTTGCTCATCACAAATAAGCAAAATTTAAATAACAATCAAAATACTGGTCACCAATGTCACAATTACGCTTTATTGTTCTGGTCAGCAGCACAAATCTCCAGACATTACACAAGGGTCACTGAGGCACACAGACCACCTGCCACACCAGGCCTAGAAGGGGGAGCTGCACAGGCCACACATCAAGTGTTTATGTCACAACACCAGATACTCCATGACTGTGCAGGTCAAAGTGGGCCTCGCCATTTTAATAGGATTTTTAGTGGCAAGCAAGACCTGTTAAGACAGAAGATTTAATAAGGATGTAGAAAGTCAGCTGCACCCCCTCACCCTGTAATCCTGAATGAATGGCTGAAGAGCAGCTCATACCAGTTATCAGCCCAGTACTTCATCTAAACACAAAGGTGTACATCAGAGTTGAGGCTGCAGCTTTTCAGAGTGTTCATCATACAAATCAACACCTAAATTGACTTTCATCTTAGGCTTGTAACCGAGAACTGAACCTGCCTGTCTGTGATGAAAAAAATAACGAGCCTATAAGCAGGCCCTGGATCTGCAACTAGAAGGGGCTTTAATTTAATCACCAGGGGCTACACCCTCCTTTAAACGTAGCTGCATTCACCTCTTCTGTCTCTTTTGGTGGATGAAGACTAAGGATATGATCTCTCTGGGGAGCCAAGAAGCAGATTATGCTTTCTCTTTGTGTGCTGAAAGCTGACAATTTGCTCCCTTTTGATGTGAGAGCAAACAGTTCACAAACTTTCTTTGACCGGGAAGCTCCTCTCCATAGAGCCTTGGACATGAACACCCTGAACTGACTCTAAGAGCCACTCTTCCCAACCTCTGTTCTAGTCCCTGAGCAGTCTGAGAAGACTTAAAAAGAGCCATTATTACAAGACGGGAGTTTCAGTACAAACCCTCTTGTGCCAGAGAGGTGCAGATGGAATAGTAAAGTGCCTAACAATGAATTGTGAAAGACAGAATCACAGCACACCATGAACAAAGGAACAGATAGCAAAGACAAAGAGTGAACTCTGAAGACAGAAAAGGACCATTTGAATCTGGAACAACAGCAGCAACAACTCCACATAATATCAGAAATCATCTTTAAGGCCTGGTATGATAAAACTGTTTATCTGAGCCAAGACAAATTAGAACTCTAAACAGCAAGTAAAAGGAAGCAATCTCTTCTGTGATATGCTTGTAAGTCTCGTCTGTCTGCATCCTTTCTTCACTGTCAACAAATAATCAGTTATCAAATTTAAATAATCTGTGTTTATCAACACATTGTATTTTTCTGTTTCTTAAATTAAGAGTACATGAGTTGCCTTGATGTACTGTGAGTCTAATGGTCAGAGACCCCCGTTCTCATACAGAGGAGTAAAGTAAACAAAGAGAGAGCCTTGCAAAGTTACTTTCCTTTGTGTAAACAGAAATTGGAAATTTTACAAACAAATTTCTGAGAACGGCAAGTCATCCCAATCTGCTAATCTAATCCACCTAGTTTCTTTAATACAACATCAACTCGAGTTTTTAAGGTCCCTAAAGTCCTTCTCTCCACACTATCTGGTAATTTATTCCACATGTCTGTGTTTCTCTGTGTGAAGGAAAACTCTCTGATGTTTATGTAAAATTTTCCCTTAACTTTCCAACTGTGTCCTCCTGTTCTTGTTGAACTCTTTTTAAATTATCAGACAAGTAGAGCTCGACTGCTTTAATTACCTTCATGATTTTAAATACTTCAGTCATTCCTCCTCTTAATCTCCATTTGCTTATACTGAAAAGTCTGAACTCTTTTAAACTTTTCTGATAACTGTGGTATAGCGGGTTCACAGCTCAAGTCAAAAAGGCCACTTTCTAAAATAAATAATCGCCGCAGTCACGGCTTATAGAGGGGGCATGGTATGTGTGGCCGGAGCAGTTCCCGCGTGATTCGTGATGCAGATGGTCCTCACTTAAGAGCACAGGTGAGAAGTCATCCACATCCGTAATTGATGCTGGGAGTTGCCAATTGTCACATTGATCCGCGTCCCCATGATGAATAGAAGCGTGAGGCAGCTAGAAAGGGAAGAATAAAAAAAAAACGGATGGAGGTTGAGAAGGACAGAAGGCAGGAAATAGGGAGGAGAAAGCCGGTGCATGAACGAGTGAAGGTGCTCGTAGTGGAGAACACCTGCAGCTGAGCAGTGAGCCTGGGTATTTGGCCGGAACCCCGGACGGTAGTGGTCGAACCCACTGAGCATTACTGAGGAGCGGGAGTGACCAGAAGGATGATGGCTAATCGCATAAGGCCGGGAAGGCAGTAGGAGTCAGGACTTGGGATGTGAAAGCCCCAGGGTGAGCGCCCTGGTCGCTGGGGAGCCCAAGTCACGGTCAGGTGAAGCCCACCGTAGCCAGGGTTCAGTGAGGCGAACAGTCCAACAGGAGAAGGCAGAAAGAAGGTCAGCTGCAAGTAGGGTGGCTCCCCTGGTGCATAACCTGGACGGGAGAAGCAGGGGAGTCACCATTAGAAAGGCATTGTTTTAACCTCATTTTTTAAGGATTTATTTATTGTTTTTAACCTCCACAATTCATAGTGTTTTATTGGATTATTTATTTGAAGATTTTTGAGAGACTCTGCACTTATTTATTTGAACACTGTTTTGATTTTGATTGTTGTTTTAATAAATCACTTTGCACTTTTTGCACCATCCCCTTGTTACATTGTTGTGCCTCACTGTCCAGCTCATCAGTGACATTACTGACGGTGTCGGGTTCAACAGCTCCCAAAAGGCAGATGGGAGCATGGAGCAGAACTCGCTTCGTCACAATAACTCATACCTCGACATCCCTAGAATTAGCCTAGTCACTCTTCACTGGACTTGTCTACCTCTGCTAGGTCTGTTTTGTAGCCTGGAGACTAAAACTGCACACAGTACTCCAGATGAGGCCTGCGGTGTTTTATAAAGCCTCTGCATAACCTCCTGTGACTTGTACTCCACACATCAGGGCGCTAAATAACCTGACATTCTCTTAGCCTTCTTAATGACTTCTGAACACTGTCTAGTAGTCAGTGGTGATGACTTCACTACAACTCAGAAATCCTTCTCATAAGACCTTCCATTGTGTATACAAACCATACATTTTTACATCCTACATGTAATACTTTGCATTTACTTAAATTAAATTTCATCTTCAACAAATCTGCCCAAGCCTGTGTACTGTCCAAATCCCTCTACTGTGATGATTCAACAGATTCTCGATTATCTGCCAAATCCACCTACCTTGGCATCATCTGAAAACTTAACCACCTTGTTATTTTTATTCCTATCCAAATCATTTATATCATCATGCTACTCGATACCCAGAGGCTGTTCCCTTGCGCTCAGCCACGTCTTAAGCTATCACACGGGAAAATGTAGGGGTCTT
>NW_026261589.1:575121-596706 GCF_900747795.2 Erpetoichthys calabaricus | reverse complement strand
GGAAAAAGTAAGTGTAAAATAAAAATGTCTTAAGATTTAGAGTTGGGGTTTATGAGCTTGAAAGGTTGGGTCTTGTGATTTTTATGAGAAACTTAGAAATGGAGTGAAAATACTTTATTTTATTGTGTGTTTAAATTTATTGTGAGATTTCATCAATTGTAAGGTTTAGCAATTTGCTATTCTTCCATTATAGTGACTTTATGCAAAAGTCCTCAGCCTATCCTCGATAAAGAGTGCTATACAAATGTCCAAGAGCAAGACAAAGGTATTGATCCCTCTGGAATTTCCTGGGTATCCATATTAATTCCTCTCAACAATGTGGTCTGATCTTCAACTAAGCTCCGATTACAGACGGCCTCAGTTGTCCTAAACTACTGTAATAACACAAACAACTGGACAGCTTCTTGTCAGTCCTGAACACATTCACATTGTTGAAACATTCACAGTCCACTCCCTGACCCTCCTATCTTTACAGACTGGTTGACCCTTCTTTAACAATAATGACCTAAACAGAACTTTTTGTAGCTACTGATCAGCAATGAATTTTAACCCCTTCCTTCATTCCAAACCTTTTCAGTTCCTTCATCCCTGAGAGCCCTTTTCTGATCAGTTCTCTTTAGGTCAGGCCACAGCATCTCGTGTCTCTTATTGGCTGTTCCAGAACAGCAGTATGTAAAGTATGTTTAACCCTTTCTGTTTTTGATTTCTTCCTGTTGTTGAGCTCATTGTCCTGTGTCATCACTCAACTTTTGTTAAGCTTCTACTATCCTGATATTTTTCTGTCAGATTTCTTGAAAATATTTTCAATTCAGTGACAAGCGTTCTAGGCCATGAAGAAACAAGCAGGCCAAACTATGATGCTCCCTTCACCTTGATGATTTAGTATCAATGTGCGCTTTTGTATTACTTCCAAACATAGTGTTGCATGTTTTGACCAAAGACTTCAAGTTTTGTCTCATTCATTCACAGATCATTGTCTGTTCTGGAACATCATGATGATCTTTTACAAGTTTTCAGATGTGCAGTGATGGTTTTGCTAGATTGCATTGATATCCTTGGTGTTGTCCTTCTGTAATCTACGTTCTTACGCTTTTCTCCATAAGAACACATGGACAGAGACTTTCTCAAGTCCCGGAGACTTCTGCAGGCCCTTTGCTCTGCCTGTCTGGGTTCCTATTCACCTCTGCTTTCATGCTGTGATCTTTGTGGGTTGCCCATTCCAGTAGTGAGTTTCCTCCATTTTTGTAGACAGTATGGCTTTCTATGCATTGATGGACACCCAGGTCTTCCAAAATTCTTTTATCACATTTGCCAGCTTTACACATCTCTTCAGCTCTTCTAAGGTTCTTGTGACATCCTTACAGAAGTATTTGGATGAAATGTCAAACCTTTGGATTACACCTTGAAGCGGTGGATTGGAGAAACAACTTCCACTGATATGCTGACATCATTCTTATATCATAAAGTGACAAAGGCTGTGTGTTCTGTGCTAGTCTGTGCTCCTTCTGTGTGAGTGTGCATTAAATATGGCTTTTGCTCCTAAACTGTTTGGTTTTTTTTTGGTAGGCTATTAAGCAGCAGTGAAGCAGTTTAATAGTTTTTAACGTTTTTTTTTTTTTTTTCTTTTTACAAGGGTGTTTTTTTGTTTTTGTTTTGTGATTCACACAACAGCAGGTGTTACTCCAGTCTTACTCCAACCTTTGGGTTTGTGGGGCAGAGGGTGGAGAAAGCTTTTGTAGTAGCCGACAAGTCAGTGTGATAGCAATAAACAGGCAAGAGTAACTGTGATTTGTTAGCAGAAAGAAGTTAAACATTTTACATATGATGCAGGATGGATTCAAAGTAATTAATAAAATCTCTGGAGTGGGTAAATAAGGAGGTAAAAAAGAAGCTGCAAAGGAAAAAAAAAAAGAACATCTGAATAAGTCATTTAAGATGAATAACCCCAATGCTAACAGTAGTGCATTTGAGAGCAACCATTAGGAAAGATATGAGGTCTCTAAAAGACAGTTCAAGAGAAATATTGTAGCCAAAGACATTCTTTCAGTATTTTAGGAGTAAAATAACAGTCAAGGAGGAAGTGAAGTGCCGCATGAACAATAAAGGGGATTTACAATACACAGATAGTGAAATATAAAATGCTCTAAGCTTTCCATTTTCTGAAGATTTCATGTCTGAAAAAGTGGATAACCTCTCAGTTGTAACAGGGACTACTAAGGAGGTACTGAGGGATTTGGAAATTGTAGAGAGAGAAGTGCTGCTGAGATTGAATTGGTTGAAATCAAACAAATCTCCAAGACCAGATGCTATTTATCCTCAAATGCTTACAGAGTTTAGTGAATATATATATAATCCTTTGATGGATATTTTTTAGTAATCACTGCTCTCTGGGACAATTTTTATGAACTGGAAAATGTAAGCCCATTATATAGAAAGGGTGATTAGGAAAATTGAAGTATCAACAGGTCAGTAAGCTTAACTTGCATCACAGGAAAATAAATGAAAGGAATTATTAAGGAAAAGATTGAGTGACACACGGCAAGAACAGGAGGTTTTTTTAACAGTCAGCATGGATTCAGATAAGGGAGGTTGCGTTTTACTAACATGCTGGGAATCTATGAGGAACCAACCAAAGGATATGATCAAAGTGGAACAGATGATATTATTTATCTGGACTTTCAGAAAGTATTTGATAAGGTGCCACTAAACTAAAAGAAGTGAAAGTTCAGGGTGTGGTGTGTAGATGGGTGCAGAATTGGCTAAACACAGGAAGCAGAGGGTTATGGTGCGAGGAACCCTATCAGAACTGGGTGGTTGTAAGAGTAGTGTCCTACAAGGGCCAGTGTTAGGGCCACTGCTGTATAAATATATTGTCACAAACGTGTGATTGGGAGGCCGCTAAATGGCATAAATGATAGAAATACCACGCCAGACCAGGGGGCGGCAGGGTGCGCTGACTGTCTCTCTCAATCTCTCTGCATGGAAAATCCTGCAGGGTCCTGGCACCAATGATGACATCACTTCCGGTCCCAATAATGTCACTTCTGGTTCCGGGTCTGATGACTTCATTTC
The DNA here is from genome assembly GCF_900747795.2 of Erpetoichthys calabaricus. Classification (NCBI taxonomy): domain Eukaryota; kingdom Metazoa; phylum Chordata; class Cladistia; order Polypteriformes; family Polypteridae; genus Erpetoichthys; species Erpetoichthys calabaricus. Next base: position 593,634 of record NW_026261589.1, on the reverse strand, counting down.
CCTTACCGGCCTTTAAAGGTGCCATCTTACCTCCATAATATCCAAACTATTTTGGACTCAAACCTGTGAACATCTCTTTTCAATTTTCTTCAATTTTGCAGCCAGGAAACAATATACGGGTGGCTGTCCCAAACCTTTATGACGTCTGTGACACATCTTTGTGACGGGCTTTTTAATATCGGTTGAATTTTCCCAAATCTATTGCGTAACTGTGCGATATATTCTAAAATATTGGAAGAGGGAAGTGCCTCTTCTTCCCATCCTTCTTTTAAAATATCCAATATTCCCTGAGGTTGTCATCCTTATAACAATTCAAAAGGAGAGAACCCTGTCCCTGCTGACCACCTTGCGGAGCATTTGTTTGAGAGTCTGTTTAAATCTCTACTAGACCATCGGTTTGTGGATGATACACCGCAGACTTTAAATGCTTTATTTTAAGTAACTTGGCCATTTCCCTAAATGTTTTCCGATGTGAAAGGCATCTCTTGGTCTGTAAGGACTTCTTTAGGGATGCCATCATGCACAAAGACCCCTACATTTTCCCGTGTGATAGCTTAAGACGTGGCTGAGCGCAAGGGAACAGCCTCTGGATATCGAGAAGCATAATGATATAAATGATATGGATAGGAATAAAAATAACAAGGTGGTTAAGTTTTCAGATGATGCCAAGGTAGGTGGATTTGGCAGATAATCGAGAATCTGTTGAATCCTCACAATACAGGGATTTGGACAGTACACAGGCTTGGGCAGATTTGTTGAAGATGAAATTTATTTTAAGTAAATGCAAAGTATTACATGTAGGAAGTAAAAATGTATGGTTTGTGTACACAATGGAAGGTCTTATGAGAAGGATTTCTGAGTTGTAGTGAAGTCATCACCACCGACTACTAGAAAGTGTTCAGAAGTCATTAAGAAGGCTAAGAGAATGTCAGGTTATTTAGCGCCCTGATGTGTGGAGTACAAGTCACAGGAGGTTATGCAGAGGCTTTATAAAACACCGCAGGCCGCATCTGGAGTACTGTGTGCAGTTTGTCTCCAGGCTACAAAACAGACCTAGCAGACGTAGACAAGTCCAGTGAAGAGTGACTAGGCTAATTCTAGGGATGTCGAGGTATGAGTTATTGTGACGATGTGGGTTCTGCTCCATGCTCCCATCTGTCTTTTGGGAGCTCTTGAACCCGACACCATCGGTAATGTCACTGATGAGCTGGACAGTGAGGCACAACAATGTAACAAGGGGATGGTGCAAAAAGTGCAAAGTGCTTTATTAAAACAACAATCAAAATCAAAACAGTGTTCAAATAAATAAGTGCAGCGTCTCTCAAAAATCTTCAAATAAATAATCCAATAAAGCGCTGTGAATTGTGGAGGTTAAAAACAATAAATTAATCCTTTAAAAATGAGGTTAAAACAATGCCTTTCTACTGGTGACTCTCCTGCTTCTCCCGTCCAGCCTATGCACCAGGGGAGCCACCCTACTTGCTGCTGACCTTCTTTCTGCCTTCTTCTGCTGGTCTGTTCGCCTCGCCGATCCCTGGGTCCGGTGGGCTTCACCTGACTGTAACTTGGGCTCCCCAGCGACCAGGGCGCTCACGCTGGGGCTTTCACATCTCAAGTCCCAACTCCCACTGCCTTCCTGGCCTTATGCGGTGAGCCATCCTCCTTCCGGTCACTCCAGCTCCTCAGTAATGCTCAGCGGGAGCGACCACCACCGCCTGCTTCTGGGGTGCCGGCCAAACACCCAGGCTCACTGCTCAGCTGCAGGTGTTCTCTACTACGAGCACCTTCGCTCGTTCATGCACCGGCTTTCTCCTTCCTACTTCCTGCCTTCTGTCCTTCTCAACCTCCATCCATTTTTTTTCCCTCTTTTTTTTTCTCTTCCCTTTCTAGTCACCTTACGCTTCTATTTATCATGGGGACATGGATCAGATGTGGCAATTGGCAACTCCTGGCATCAATTACGGATGCAGACGACTCTTCACCTGTGCACTTAAGTGAGGACCGTCTGCATCACAAATCACGTGGGAAACGCTCCGGTCACACATACCATGCCCCCTCTCTCTAAGCCGCTAGTGCGGTGATTATTTATTTTAAAAAGTGGCCTTTTTGATGTGAGATCAAACTTTTTAGTTTAAGCAAATGGAGATTAAGAGGAGGCATGACTGAAGTATTTAAAATCATGAAGGTAATTAAAGCAGTCGAGCTCTACTCGGCTGATAATTTAAAAAGAGTTCAACAAGAACAGGAGGACACAGTTGGAAAGTTAAGGGAAAATTTTACATAAACATCAGAGAGTTTTCCTTCACACATAGAAACACAGACATGTGGAATAAATTACCAGGTAGTGTGCAGAGAAGGACTTTAGGGACCTTCAAAACTCGAGTTGATGTTGTATTAAAGAAACTAGGTGGATCAGATTAGCAGATTGGGATGACTTGCCAGTTCTCAGAAAGTTATTTGTAAAATTTCCAATTTCTGTTTACACAAAGGAAAGTAACTTTGCAAGGCTCTCTCTTTGTTTACCTTACTCCTCTGTATGAGAAGGGGGTCTCTGGCCATTAGACTCACAGGACATCAAGGCAACTCATGTACTCTTAATTTAAGAAACAGAATAATACAATGTGTTGAGAAATACAAGGATTATTTAAATTTGATAACTGATTATTTGTTGACAGTGAAAAAAGGACGCAGACAGATGAGACTTACAAGCATATCACAGAAGAGATTGCTTCTTTACTTGCTGTTTAGAGTTCTAATTTGTCTTGGCTCAGAAGTACTAGGGTGTTGTACCGTGTTAGCCATTATGAATGTAGAAAAAAGCCAAGCAAAATGACACCTTTTATTGGCTAACTAAAAAGATTACAATATGCAAGCTTTCGAGGCAACTCAGGCCCCTTCTTCAGGCAAGACATCTGTGCATGTGCACGCGCCTTCCACCACTCCCCAATTCCTCCCAGAATTATGCCTATTTCAATATGCAAATCAAAATAAATAGCCCTTAAGCTCAGTGTTCTGTGAAAAGACGATTGCAGAAGCACAGGGGAAAATAGGAGAATTTCAGCGAATAAAAGCAAATTAAAGGTGAGTCATAGCCCACCGTCTGAGTGTCATATGAAAGCTTATTAGGGTACAGAGAAAATAAAAAAAACAGGCACACCGTGGCAAAAAAAGCTTGAAATGTCAACTTTAATCTCAAAATTTCCACTTTAATCACGTAGTTTATTTTGTCATTAAAGTAGAACATCATAAAATTCATCATTAAATCGTTTAATTTACTAGTTTCTCAAATCCCACCGTAACTAAAGTAGCACGTTAAATGATTTGTTTTGTATGTGTTCTTCTATGTGCTCTGTGTGAATCACTATGCGCTTCTTAAATGGGCTTTCTCTTCCTCCAACAGGACACAGAATCCATTACATTCATGATATTACAGCTCTCTGAACAATTTAAATGCTGAGATGTATATTTGATATCATTTGAATTAAAACACTCTATTAAACATGGGAACACAGTGGCACAGTAATAGTGATGAGCTGGCGCCTCGTCCAGAGATTGTTCCTGCCTCCATCAAGATGCTTGCTGTGCTGTGCGCGACCTTCGATAAAATAATTTATTGCAGCAGTACTGTCTCTTTCAAACATACTAACCCCCAATTCCTGTCCTTCCTTTTCTTTCTCCAATTCACCAATCACCACACAATCAGCTCTGTAATAGATGTCAAGCCATCTGTAAGCTTAGAATGCCGATTCTTCAAAACTTTTAAGGAACATTGAAATATCTTCATAGTACATGATTAATTATTCTATTCATCTATCCTTCCAGTGTTGCACCAGCCCCAGTAAGAATACAGCGCGAAGCAGGAACAATCCCTGAAATAGGTAGCGTTGCGACACCGTGTCCTCACGTGTTTAATTATTAGATTATTTAAATAATGTTAAAATTTTATCTGTATAATGTCATCTTCTTCTTTTGGCTGCTCCCTTTAGGGGTCACCACATCGGATCATCTTGTTCTATATCTTTCTGTCCTCTATCTTGTTCTGTTACACCCATCACCTGCATGTCCTCCCTCATCACATCCATAAACCTCCTCTTAGGCCTTCCTCATTTCCTCTTGCCTGGCAGCTCTATCCTTAACATCTTTCTCCCAATATACTCAGCATCTCTCCTCTGCACATGTCCAAACCTGCACAATCTCGCCTCTCTGACTTTGTCTCCCAAACGTCCAACTTGAGATGATCCTCTAATGTAGTCATTTCTAATCCTATCCATCCTCGTCACACCCAATACAAATCTTAGCATCTTTAACTCTGCCACCTCAGCTCTGTCTCCTGCTTTCTGGTCAATGCCACCGTCTCCAACCCATATAACATAGCTGGTCTCATTACCATCCTGTAGACCTTCCCTTTCACTCTTGCTGATACCCTTCTGACACAAATCACTCCTGACACTCTTCTCCACCCACCCACTCCACCCTACCTGCACTCTCTTTTTCACCTCTCTTCCACAATCCCCATTACTCTGTACTGTTGATTCCAAGTATTTAAACTCCTCTACCTTTGCTAACTCTACTCCCTGCATCCTCACCATTCCACAATGACCTCCTGCTCATTCACACACATGTATTCTGTCATGTTCCTACTGATCTTCATTCCTCTCCTCTTTACAGCATATCTCCAACTCCAGGATCTCCTCAACGTGCTCCCTACTATCGCTACAGATTACAATGTCATCAGCAAACATCATAGTCCACGGGGACTCCTGTCTAATCTCGTCTGTCAACCTGTCCATCACCATTGCAAATAAGAATCTCTGATGTACTCCCACCTCCAACATGAATACATCCGTCACTCCTACCGCAGACCTCACCACTGTCACACTTCCCTCGTACATATCCTGTACAACCCTTACATACTTCTCTGCCACTCCCGACTTCCTCATACAATACCACAGCTCCTCTCTAGGCACCCTGTCATATGCTTTCTCCAGGTCCACAAAGACGCAATGCAACTCCTTCTGGCCTTCTCTAAACTTCTCCATCAACACCCTCTGAACAAACCTCGCATCTGTGGTGCACATTCTTGGCATGAAACCGTACTGCTGCTCACTAATCATCACCTCACTTCTTAACCTAGCTTCCACTGCTCTTTCCCATAACTTCACACTGTGGCTCATCAGTTTTATCCCCCTGTAATTAGTACAGATCCTGCACATCCCCCTTATTCTTATATATCCTCTCATTTTCTAATATTCAATTTAACAATCTGGTTAAAAACTCCACTACCATCTGTCCTAAACACCTCCATGCTTCCACAGGTATGTCATCTAGACCAATGCCTTTTCTATTCTTCATCCTCTTCATAGCTATATAATGTAATAAACATATTTTGCTGCATTTCATCTTAAAAATGATATTGTCATCATATGTAAATACGCGCTTTATAAAGTGGCTCAGGTTGTGCAACATTATAACTGTATCGCAAGTTTACAGTGAGGTAATTGTACTTAAGTACAAAAGATCTACAAGGAGCATTTGAACTGAGTCAGTGCGTTTAGAGCTCTTGGGATGAAACTCTGAACCATGAGGTCAGTACAGGAAAGGCTCTGAAGCGTTTTTCCGTATGAGAGTAGTTCAAATAGTCAGCATGGCTGAGGCAGCATGTGCTTGATGCTGTATCCCGTTAATTCTCTTTCTGATCAGCTGCTGTAGAGCTGTGATTCCACACTCCGATACAGTGGGATGAATACTTGAGAGTAACAACGCTAAAGCTACTATGGTATTTGGAATAGTTTGGCCATTCTGTGAACCATTATATTGTTACAGGTTAATTACAATCAGATGCCTTAAATTAATTAACAATATGTGGTTAATTTCAGTGTATTTGATAAAGCCGTGTCAGGTATGTGGATCTAAAAATGAAAGGGAAACACTGGAACAAAAGCACTACATTGATGCTGGGGGCTGCCAGTTTGCAAAACCAAGCAGGGAACTTGCGTACACCAAGGATTTAGCTGCCCTGAAAATGTGCGTGGCTTTACACCAAGTTTAGTTTTTATACATCATGATGTGAGCATGAAAACGGGAGTATGCAACATTTTTGTGCGTACACGTCATTTATACATGAGGCCCCAGGCGTCCAATGACTTTCTTCCAGCAGCACCTCCTAGTGTGGTGGAAGTGCTGCTAAACAGGGCCCAGTAAACATCCAGGCACCTCCTGGTGGTGGCAATGGGCCCCAGTAAGGTTGAGCATCCATGCTCCAAAACCATGGCCCCATTGCAAGCCAAGGGGGCTGCCCTCTATCGGTCTGGGGGAGACAGTATTCAGACTAAGCCCTCTCCCCCTGTCTTTCTGTGCTGGAGGCATCACTGCTGGGATTGGGCCCAGGCAGTCTGTCGCATCACAGATTGTCATTAATGTTCAGATCGAGAAACTGAGAGAGCCATGACAAAACATTAAGCTTGGGCCATTGTGAATTCTGGGGTGCAGTTCTGATCATTATCCTTTTGTAGAAGCCATACTTTTTCATTTTTAACTTTTATAGATGGTGTGATGTTTGTTTCAGAATTTTCTAATATTTAATTGAATCCATTCCTCCCTCTACCAGTAAACAGTTCCTGGTGCTCCTGGCTTCAACACAAGCCTGAAAGGTGATTGATCTTCTCCCATCCTTAACAGTCAGAGACGTTTTCTTGTCATGGAATTCTGTGCCCTTTTTCTTCAAACACACCTTTGCACATTGTGGCCAACAAGTTCTATTTTGACTTCATCAGTTCACAGGACGTGTTTTCAACAGGCATCGGGCTTGTTTAGATGTTCATCTGCAAACTTTGAATTTTGTGGTGAGGACACAGGAAATTTTTCTTCTGATGGCTCTTTCCTGAAGGTTATATGTGTGGTGGTATCGCTGCACAGTAGAACAGTGCATCACCACTCCAGAGTCGGACTACAAAAGACCACCAGGAAGCTTTAAGACACAGGGGTTTAGATTTGCCATTCTAGCAATGCTGTGTGCACTTGTCTTGGAAAGTTGTCTTGGTCTTCCAGACCTCAACTTGATTTCCACCATTGCTGTTAACTGCCATCTCTTCATAACGTTACCAACTGAGGAGGTGGCTAATTGAAAATTCTTTGACATCTTCTATAGTCTTTTCCTACTTTGTGACTATAAATTATTTTATTCTCAAAGTGTTAGACAGCTGCTTAGAGGAGCCCATGGCTGCTGATTGCTGGGACAAGGTTTGAGGCGTCTGAGAATTTATACAGCTTTGAATTCTGCATCGCCTGGCCATTCATAATAATGATTGTAAACAAGCGAAGCCCTAAGGAGCTAATTAGGGTCTGACGTCTTGGGGAAAAAAAAGATATCTGAGACCTCCAATCTCTTGGGGTGCACAAACATTTCTGGGGTACTCTTCCTTTTTTCACTCAACAAATCAAAAATAAGACACAAATCCTGTTTAAAATGCAGAAAAGAATGTTTTATCTTTAACTTTGTGGCTTTTGGAGATCAATTAATCTGATACTGACTTAACTATTCACAGTAACAGTTATTTTCATCAGGGGGGTCCCCACACATTTGCATGTCACTGTGTATGAAATGTCATGAAAGTGTTCATCTTGGTACTGCTATGTCTGAAAAGAAGCATCCTCTCGCCATTGTATATCGTGCATACATGTTATAGGACTTAAAAGATGGAATCCTAAACTTCCTACTATAGAAAATGGTGGTGTATCTAAAATGATAAATTGCAATTATCTTTGAGGGATACTCTGATTTTTTTGTCCTGTCATGATCATATGTCTGGTTCTTTTCAAACAGTGCCATTATTGACAGCTAAGACACATTTGTTTCCTTAGCGGTTTTCCTGCTTTCACTGCATTGTTGAAAGTCGATGTGCTCAGCTGTGTGTTGTACCTAAACGTTTCTCATCAAATTAGTTGCGGGAAATGTCTTTGCTTTAAATACACCACAACTAACAAATAACTTTTTCACTTTAAACTTTATATATAACATTCATATCACATTTCAGATACTTTAAGATATTTCCACACAGCAGTTATTTTCCTCACCACTTTCCACTCTGTGCACTCTGTCAGTTGTACGCGTGTCCTCAGCTTAATATATTCCATGTCATGAAATTGGTAGACGAGTCGACCAACTTCAAGCAGATTTCACAATAAACAGCAAAATCTGGGCAATTTTAAATTCAAGGCCAATTAATTTGTGTAACACTACTGTTTAATTCAGTTGTATTTCATCTTTATAGCGCTCTTCATTGAGTGCAGGCTTGGACTGCTTGATGTTTGCAGCCATAACAGAGATAATAATTCCATACATGAACACACACATTGGATCAAATAGACAGTAAAACCTGGCAAATTTTAGCTTACTCAACATAAATAAGTCCTGATAGTAGATACCCTTTAACATTATAATGGTGAGTATAAATGTCACCAGCGTGTCACAAAGGTTACCAGTCCTGGTGTCACCTGCCACTCCTCTGTAGAGCTGAAACACCAACAGCTGAGCTCTTCCTCGGTTTTCTTATCTTCTATTTTTTCTCTGATGTCACTGCAGCTTCTGTAGGCCTGTGCACTGAGGCGTCACTCATCCATTGCTCTCTTTTGCTTTGGTGAATGAAAGAAGACATTTTGTTGTTTGTTTTTGTGTCAGGTGGTTTTAGTTCAAGTGTGGATAAATGTCAGGACACATTCTAATTATTGAAGGTGCACTTTTCATGCTTGGCGTGGCATTCTGTTTTATATAGTACCCTCCATAATGGCGGATGCAATGAAACATTCTTCTTGCATTTACTCCTTTAATCCACAGTTTAAAATTACAAATTAAATAATTCAGATGTAATTAAAGTACAAATTACTGATTTTCATTTAAGGGGATTTGCAAACATTTCAGTCACACCTTGTAGAAATGACAGCACTTTTTCTGAATCATCCTCCCTTTTCATGGTACCATAATGGTACCATAGTCCTAAGACACCTCCGCTTACTCTTACCTACAGACTGCCTTTGGTCTTTGTAGTTGCCATTGATCAACATGAGGGCAAGAGCTGTGCCAATGAAAGTCAAAGAAGCTGGAAAATAATAATGAAATCATTAGAGAGATCGGAAAACCTTAAAATTACGCAATTCAACTGTCTGGAATATCAATAAGAAAAAACACACTGGTGAGCTCAGTAATCAGAAAGGGACTTGTAGGCCAAGTAAGACCACCACTGCTGAAGACAGCAGATGTTGCTGCAGATTTCATTTTGATCAGGACTTGCACCGCCTGATGGTAATGATATTGCATGTATCTCTCTACCGTCTTAAGTATACCATCCCATACAGATGGCATTACGTGGCTCAGTGACTGAGAGATTCCCCACCAGTCAGGCAGTTCACACTGAAAAGCTGCCATCACCAAATCACCCACAGCTGTTAAGACCTGTAAGAGAACTGGGATTGTGTGATTTCTGTATGGTGGTCTCTGTAATGAAGGCTGCAATTCAGCACACACTTCAAAGAGGATGACAGTAGGGAGTCTAAATCAGCTAAGTCATCATCATGATCCAAAATGTCATTGTGATACATCAAAACTCACTTCTTGTGTAGCCTGTCAAACATCAGAATGTGAAATGTGTAATGAAATGAAATTTTCTTTTCAGTTCTTCGTTTTTCCACCTGGAGTTGCTAAAATACCAACACAAATAAAGTCTGCATGGGACATACAAATGCTCAAAACTTGAGGGAACGTTGAGTCAATTTAAATGGCAAGTTCTAGTGTTATAAATCCTAACTTTTGCATAAGAGACAGCTTTCATATATGAGGCCAAGCATAAGGAGGTTTTATACATGTGGCCCTGGTGAGTAGTTGTAATAAAGGACATAAAATTAACAAATTAAGTGTGTTTTCCAAGTACAACAAAAGTTTTATAATTGCTTATGCTGATCAAAGGTTGTTCCTAATTTCAGCCATCATGTATTTAATGTGAGTTAATGTTGATAATAAGGCAGCGAATTGAAAATAAGTGCTATTTTTTTTTTTTTCCTTTTTGTTTTAAATTTTACACAGGAAAGAAAGATCACTGCAGTGTGGAATGTGGCAGAAAATTCTCTAACAGGAGTGCTCTTCAGAAACACACGAGAGTTCACACCGGAGAGAAGCCATATTGCTGTAATGAATGTGGCAAACAGTTTTCACAAATGAGCAATCTTAAGAACCACACGAGAGTTCACACCGGAGAGAAGCCATATTGCTGTAATGAATGTGGCAAACAGTTTTCCTATATGAGCAATCTTCAGATACACACGAGAGTTCACACCAGAGAGAAGCCATATTGCTGTAATGAATGTGGCAAACAGTTTTCACAGAGAGTTCACACCAGAGAGAAGCCATATTGCTGTAATGTATGTGGTAAGCAGTTTTCAGATACACACTAGAGTTCACACGGAGAGAAGCCATATTGCTGTAATGAATGTGGCAAACAGTTTTCATATATGAGCAATCTTCAGAGACACACTAGAGTTCACACCCGAGAGAAGCCATATTGCTGTAATGAATGTGGCAAACAGTTTTCATATATGAGCAATCTTCAGAGACACACGAGAGTTCACACCGGAGAGAAGCCATATTGCTGTAATGAATGTGGCAAACAGTTTTCAAAAATGAGCCATCTGAAGGACCACACTAGAGTTCACACCCGAGAGAAGCCATATTGCTGTAATGAATGTGGCAAACAGTTTTCATATATGAGCAATCTTCAGAGACACACGAGAGTTCACACCGGAGAGAAGCCATATTGCTGTAATGAATGTGGCAAACAGTTTTCAAAAATGAGCAATCTTCAGAGACACACAAGAGTTCACACCGGAGAGAAGCCATATTGCTGTAATGAATGTGGCAAACAGTTTTCACAGATAGGCAGTCTTCAGAGTCACACAAGAGTTCACAAAAGAATAAAAACAGTAGCAGTTCAAACATCAGTCCAGAAAAACAAGAACCCTTCAGGACTCAAGAGTGAGGTTCAGTCGTGTCCTGAAAACTAAGCAAACTAAACTATTGTTGAGAAATGAATCTCAAAGATAGATAGACAGATACTTTATTAATCCCAATGGGAAATTCACATAATTCTTTGCATTTATATAGCGCTTTTCTCACTACTCAAAGCGCTCTGCAATTGCAGGTTAAGGGCCTTGCTCAAGGGCCCAACAGAGCAGAGTCCCTTTTGGCATTTTACAGGATTCGAACCGGCAACCTTCTGATTGCCAGTGTAGATCCCTAGCCTCAGAGCCACCACTCCGCCCTTTAAAATGAGAGGCCATATTGCTGTTTGGAACGTGGCAAACAAATCTGTGAGAGCAGTACACTTCAGAGACGCACCAGAATTCACACCGGAGAGAAGTCCAACTGAACTGTCCTGACTTAAGAGTGAGGTTCACTCCTGCCTGGACAGTAAGCACATGTAACGACTCAAATCCATCCTACTTAGTGTTGTGTCAAAAACAAATCAACATGGAGTAGAAATAGAAGTTTATATCCTTTTTCCTTTTCCAGAAACAAAATAAAGAACAGGGCGTCATACAAATGGCTTCTTACCAAAGCCCCTACATCCTCCACCATGTGCCTAGCTCTGTTTTCATAACGTACGTATTACATATAGAACTATCCATCCATCTATCCATTTTCCAACCTGCTGAATCCAAACACAGGGTCACGCGGGTCTGCTGGAGCCAATCCCAGCCAACACAGGACACAAGGCAGGAACCAATCCTGGGCAGGGTGCCAACCCACCACAGCATATAGAACTGTTTACAATATATTATACACATTTCATCAGGAAAAAAAAAAAACACTTTACAATATACATAGCCTCGCACAATAAATAATAGTTCAGCTTTATAATATTATACATTTTGCTATTTTAATATAACAAAAAATTTAAAAAACTTACCTTGACAAAATCAAAAAAAAAAAGAACAGGGTTTCATACAAACAGCTTCTTGCCAATGCTTATTAAATAATAAATCAAATCAATTACTAATAATTATAAACACAAAATATGAATACAAAATCAACAAAATAAAGTGTAAAATAAAAATTAAAATCCAAAATATACATATGCTTATGCTGTACACCACGCCGAATTATGTTTTAACACTGTGGCAGTGCACTAAAAGAAGAAATTCTTTTTTTTTAATTTTATTTTGTTTTTGTTTGTTTGTTTTTGATAATAAATCATACAAAACTGTATATAAGAACTCAGTGGGGAGGGGGCACATAACTTATTTAACACTCGAGAATTACCAAATAATATACATGTCAAATAAATAGAATAAAATTAGAAAAGGCTTGGAGAGAGCAGACTTACCTGTACAGCATCCACCATCGCCTGAGGGTGCCTGCCGTCTGTGGGGAGTCACATTAATTAGCATCCGTACTCCAAATATGACGCTAAGTTTACACAAACAATTGCTTTTTGGAAAATTCATACCTAAAGGATACAAAAAAATTATAAAGACAGAATGCACTTTGCTACACATATTGCAGTACTGGATGTGGCCAACAATTCTCACAAATCGGAATCTTCTGAGCCACAAAGAATTCAGACTGGGTGCCACCTCCAGAAGTGGGCTTCATTGGAGAAGATCTACACTGGGGGCTATCAACCCTTTGTCATGGCATACCACCCCAAAAAATATAAATGTTCTGAAATACCCAAATTTTATTTTGTTGTTAAAGTGTTAATTACTGAACTGTTGTTATGTTAAACTAAAGGTGGAATTTCTTTTTTCACCCAGAAAATGTTCTTTCAGAGAGCTTTTATAAGGTACTAGCAGGAGTACCCGCCGTTGCCCAGGAATCTATAACCGTTGAATTTCCCAAATGAAAGAAACAGAACATAGAAATATAACAAACAGTTTTCTGATTCACATTTTATTGTAAGTTCCTCCACTTTGGATTGTATCTGTTGTGGCATTTGAAACGCCCTTGAAATCGACTTTTCTGTGGCATCTGAACTGGACCGTGAAATTGTACGTCTTTTTTTTTTTTTTGGTGACATGGGTATTTTCGCATAAAGCAGGAAAATTATAATGTGTTACGTGGTATTACGTATGGAATATGCACCACAGAGAGATGAATTTACCTTATTTACACTACGTCGGAAAGCAAACAAATCATAGACATATATAGATAGACAGCGCATTCACTGTGTTGCCCAGTTGACACGATACGTCAGAGAATCCGCCATATTGCGAGTGGCAAAAGTGCCATTTAAACTAATACAGGTAGACGTGGAAACCGGGTTTTCTGATGTAATCTTTCTAGTTAGCCAATAAAAGGTGTCATTTTGCTTGGCTTTTCTCTGAGTTCATTTATAACACAGCAGTGCCATCTTCAGGGCGACGGAGGACAGTGCAACACTTAATCATTCTTTAAACGAGAGCTCTGTTCCAGATATATATACAGTATATATATATATATATATATATATATATATATATATATATATATATATATATATATATATATATATATATATATAATATGATTTGGATACAATGAGAAATGATGAAAAATTACACCTTTTACCAGCTAACTGAACAGATTACAATATTCAAGCTTTCAAGGCATCTCCTTCTACAGGGTAAGACTATAAAATACGGAAAAGTATAATCTTTAACTTGATGATTTGCATATATTTAAAGAGAATCATGAGCATATATGAAAATAAGCATCATATCCTGGTGCACATTAAAATAGTGAGGATTAAATCACAAAAAGTCCTGTGCTGTATATCTTTAATTTTTTCATACCAAGCTGGAAACCACAGATACTTCATAAGTCAAGGTCAGGTATGCAGGGAGGGGCTGACAGGTAACCCCCCCTTCTATATGGTGAATGTTAGCTGAGGACTGGAAATAAAGATGGCAGGAACTGGATGGGTGTAAGGTGGGGAGAGGGCCTGTCAAGTGGGCATGATGGACAGAACAGAGTGCTGCGTTCATTATGCTGGGAAATATTGGTGGAGCCAATCAGAGGCAGGACAAGACAGTGGAATGCTGGGAGTCAGATGAGGGGGCGGGTTTACAGAAAGTCCTGGGCCAGCTGAGTGCAGAAGGCTGCAAAAGGGGGATGTGGTGCTTGAGAGAAAGTGTGTCAGGGGGAGGTGTGCTGAATCTTTATTGTGCTGAGACCCCTCTGCGTTGCGTCCATTAAAGTTCATTAGTGAAAGAATTGACTCCAAATACAAGACCTGACATTACTGCCTCAGATTAAAGACAGGGCTTTGAAAGCTCAGGCAAAATTCCCGTAGGACATCACTGTCATGCCATCATTAGTAGTGCAGTCTGGAGAGGCAGGAGGTGTGAGTGAGCAGAGAGAGGGAACAATAGATTAGTGTAGAGCTACAGTATATAGACACATTTATACATACTATATCCTTTGAAAATAACTTTGTCTTGTATATAGTATATTCTTACAGATTAAGCAGGTTCATTTATTAATATATATATACAGTGCATCCGGGAAGTATTCCCAGCACATCACTTTCTCCACATTTTGTTATGTTACAGCCTTATTCCAAAATGGATTAAATTCATTTTTTCTCAGAATTCTACACACAACACCCCATAATGACAACGTGAAAAAAGTTTACTTGAGGTTTTGCAAATTTATTAAAAATAAAAAAACTGAGAAATCCCATGTCCATAAGTATTCACAGCCTTTGCTCAATACTTTGTTGATGCACCTTTGGCAGCAATTCCAGCCTCAAGTCTTTTTGAATATGATGCCACAAGCTTGGCACTCCTATCCTTGGCCAGTTTCGCCCATTCCTCTTTGCAGCACCTCTCAAGCTCCATCAGGTTGGATGGGAAGCGTCGGTGCACAGCCATTTTAAGATCTCTCCAGAGATGTTCAATCGGATTCAAGTCTGGGCTCTGGCTGGGCCACTCATGGACATTCACAGAGTTGTCCTGAAGCAACTCCTTTGATATCTTGGCTGTGTGCTTAGGGTCGTTGTCCTGCTCAAAGATGAACCGTCACCCCAGTCTGAGGTCAAGAGCGCTCTGGAGCAGGTTTTCATCCAGGATGTCTCTGTACATTGCTGCAGTCATCTTTCCCTTTATCCTGACTAGTCTCCCAGTTCCTGCCGCTGAAAAACATCCCCACAGCATGATGCTGCCACCACCATGCTTCACTGTAGGGATGGTATTGGCCTGTTGATGAGCGGTGCCTGGTTTCCTCATAATGTGACGCCAGGCATTCACACCAAAGAGTTCAATCTTTGTCTCATCAGACCAGATAATTTTCTTTCTGATGGTCTGAAAGTCCTTCAGGTGCCTTTTGTCAAACTCCAGGTGGGCTACCATGTGCCTTTTACTAAGGAGTGGCTTCCGTCTGGCCACTCTACCATACAGGCCTGATTGGTGGATTGCTGCAGAGATGGCTGTCCTTCTGGAAGGTTCTCCTCTCTCCACAGAGGACCTCTGGAGCTCTGACAGAGTGACCATCAGGTTCTTGGTCACCTCCCTGACTAAGGCCCTTCTCCCCCTGATCGCTCAGTTTAGATGGCCAGCCAGCTCTAGGAAGAGTCCTGGTGGTTTGAAACTTCGTCCACTTACGGATGATGGAGGCCACTGTGGGACCTTCAAAGCAGCAGAAATTTTTCTGTAACCTTACCCAGACTTGTGCCTCAATACAATCCTGTCTCTGAGGTCTACAGACAATTCCTTTGACTTCATGCTTGGTTTGTGCTCTGACATGAACTGTCAACTGTGGGACATTACATAGACAGGTTTGTGCCGTTCCAAATCATGTCCAGTCAACTGAATTTACCACAGGTGGACTCAAATGAAGCTGCAGAAACATCTCAAGGATGATCAGGGGAAACAGGATGCACCTGAGCTCAATTTTGAGCTTCATGGCAAAGGCTGTGAATACTTATGTACATGTGCTTTCTCAGTTTTGTTATTTTTAAGAAATTTGCAAAAATCTCAAGCAAACATTTTTCACATTGTTATTATGGGGTGTTGTGTGTAGAATTCTGAGGAAAAAAATGAATTTAATCCATTTTGGAATAAGGCTGTGACATAACAAAATGTGGAAAAAGTGATGGGCTGTGAATACTTTCTGGATGCACTGTATATGTATATATATATGTTTAGGGTTACAGTTTGTGTTGTGGAGCAATCGTTAGGAAAAACAAGCAGATTTTTCAGAAAGGGAACAGGGATGAGCTCCAGTGTTCCACCATTGTGTCCCCAATACAACCCAGGGGTCTGCCATGGTGTTCCCCCGGATCCAGTGTTGAAGGGGTGTCCCGGCCTGGTATGGGACTCGGCTGCCTGCCACAATCTATACTAATTAATAAAAGGCAAAGCCCTCAGTGACTCACTGACTGACTGACTGACTCACTCACTCATCACTAATTCCCCAACTTCCCGTGTAGGTAGAAGGCTGAAATTTGGCAGGCTCATTCCTTACAGCTTACTTACAAAAGTTAGGCAGGTTTCATTTCGAAATTCTACGCATAATGGTCATAACTGGAACCTGTTTTTTGTCCATATACTCTAATGGAGGAGGCGGAGTCACGTATCGCGTCATCACGCCTCCTATGTAATCACGTGAACTAAAAACAAGGAAGAGATTTACAGCACGAGTCAAACACGGGAACGAAGGTAAATGACATTAATTTTTGACTGTCTTTTAATACTGTGTAAGCATACATATTAACACATGTGCAATTTAACGTGTGCATTTATGGGGTGATTTATCAGGCTTAAAAGCTCGCCTTTTATTAAAAATGTAAATGCAAACTGTTTTCATTCTGAAGGGCACAAACCACGTTAGATTTCAGCCATTAAACGCGCAAAAATGTCGGTACACCAGATAAATAAGCGCAACATATTATCAGTTGTATTGTATGCTTACAATACATATAGAAATGTGTTAATCGTTAACTAATATTATGGGATGGTGTTTTTCGACTCGCGCCTTGATTTAAACGATTGCATGTCTTGGTGGTTTTGCGTAGCTTATTGTCAATATCTTTACAGCTCTTTTTAAGACTTAATTTAAAAAGGTTTTCTTTTCTTCTTAATAAAAATTTAAAAACAGTACTTCGCCGGTGCGAAGCGCTCACTTCACTCCCTTACGGGAATCGAACCTCGGACGTCAGCGCTAGAGGCTAAGCCCCTAAAATTGCGCCACGGTGTGTGGTTTGTTTATTTGACAGCATGTAGATCGGGGTAATTACCTTCACGGCATTCGTAGTCTGATTCACAATCTGATTGTATGGGTGGTTACCTACCAGGTAACGCTTATGGTTAGCCAGCAAGTCAGCTCGAAGTGATCACTCGAGTGAAGGCAGCTTCTCAAAAAAACAGATCCAAAACAAATTGTAATTGGTATATTTCCCCTCAATTTAAAAAGGTTTTCTTTTCTTCTTAATAAAAATTTAAAAACAGTACTTCGCCGGTGCGAAGCACGTGGATTTGAGCGACTGACGGATACAGACATATTCATGAGTGCAGGTACTTCGGAAAGAAAGCACCGTGTAAACCTAAACTTTAAATTAAGTTCATAGACCTACAAAAGGTTGCCATTCATTTGAGGCAAGATTGCTTTTCTCCTGTACAACTATACGTTGCATTCTCTAGAGTGTGCTTGCACGGCTTGGTCATATTACAACCGGAGTGCTGAACTGACAACGTCGTATACAAACAGAACTATAACAATCGTAAAAAAAAGAAAGAAAAAAAAAGTGGAGAACCCTTGGATTTAATAAAAAGGCTCCTTCCTTGGCGTTCGTTTATAAAATAGCGGAAAAGCTGTGTTAAGGCTGCTTCACAAAAAAACTGATCCTTAATATAGATATAGATATATATATATATATATATATATATATATATGTATGTATGTATGTCATATATATATATATATAAGCTTATAAGTACTGCCTTACTTCTCTTTAAGAAAGGAAGATGTAATGATACTTGATTTAAACGATTCCATGTCTTGGTGGGTTTGCGTAGCTTATTGTCAATATCTTTACACCTCTTTTTAAGACTTATTGACTGAAACGGACTTTCACGAAAAAAGTTAGGGCTTTCCTACAGGATACACCCTCCACAAGTTAAGGAAGTAAAAATAAAATATATATTTCTGTTTTATTTAAACCTTTTAAGTTCGTATGCATAGCCCCATTTGGCTGTTTAATTTTTTTTTTTCTTTCTTCAGTAATATTTAATCTCCTTAAAGAAAAACAACATATGCATTTTACTTTTTTTGTATCTCTTTAGTAATATTTTAGTGTAAAAGGATAACCAGTATTTAAACCTTTTATGTTACTTTATAAAGTTATTTTACACAATGTTGAAAAATTAATAAGAAAGCTACATATTTTGGCAGCTGCTGCTTTAATTTTCAATGAAATGAAAAAAGCTCTCCAAGAGAAAACCTCAATGAAGAAGAAACAGTTTGCACTATCTAAAAAGGAGAAACCCTCA